>NW_019738348.1:40869-180864 GCF_002891405.2 Cryptotermes secundus
TTTTAGATGTTAAATTTTGAACTGGGTGCAGTGTGACAGCGACGTGAGTGTTATACACCTGATGATGGCCGTCTGAGGCCGAAACATGTAGTGTGGGGAGCAAGATCAAAGACACAAAATATATTGTTTGCACTTGAGACGGAGTTTATATCATTTATCGTGAATCTACTGGTTGATAATGTAGATACCCTAAAAGAAAACACACAAACCATAATTGACGCAAGTAAAGAAGTTGGTCTAGAAGTAAACACAGAGAAAACTAAGTATATGTTGCTGTCTCGTCATCAAACTGCAGGGCAAAATCATGATATAAAGATAGGAAACAGATATTTTGAAAATGTGGCACAATTCAGATATTTGGAAACAACGATAACAAATCGAAACCTGATTCAGGAGGAAATTAAGAGGCGATTGAACTCGGGTAATGCTTGCTAGCATTCAGTCCAGAACCTTTTGTCTTCTCGTCTGTTGTCCAAAAACATAAAAATTAGAATATACAAATCTATAATTTTGCCTGTGGTTCTGTATGGGTGTGAAACTTGGTCTCTGACATTAAGGGAGGAACATAGTCTGAGGGTGTTTGAGAACAGGGTGTAGTCTGAGGGTGTTTGAGAACAGGGTGTTGAGGAGAATATTAGGAGTTAAGAGGGATGAAGTGACAGGAGGTTGGAGAAAACTGCATAATGAGGAGCTTCATAACTTGTACTCTTCTCCAAGTATAATTAGAATTATCAAGTCAAGGCGGATGAGATGGGCAGGGCATGTAGCACAAATGGGGGAGACAAATGCGTATAGGATATTAGTGGGAAAGCCAGAAGGAAAGAGACCACAGGGAAGACCAAGGCGTAGGTGGGTGAACAATATTAAAATGGATCTTAGAGAGATAGGATGGGATGGTATGGATTGGATTGATCTGGCTCAGGATAGGGACCAGTGGAGGGCTCTTGTGAACACGGTGATGAACCTTTGGGTTCCATAAAATACTGGGAAATTCTTGAGTAGCTGCAAAATTGGCGGCTCCTCCAGAAAGGCTCAGCTCCATGAGTAAGTAAGTAAGTAAGTAAGTGATCGATTCTATTAACTCTCAAATTATTGACCTTTGGTCCTGGGACGCCCTCCAAATTCTCCATCACTGGACTCCACCCCCACTAAGCGAATTTAAAAACCTTGAAGGATTTAGTGAAGAGCAAATATGTATCTAATCTAAGTAGGTCCCACTGCATATAGGAATTAATGAACGAAAATGTTGTAGTGAAAAGAATATCCGGCAAGGGCATTTCGTTCACAACAGCTTTTGTTTCGTTGTCCCACTGGCATGCGTACAACAAGAGGAATGACTAAATAGCGTGTCTCATATCTGTAGCCCAGTTACGCCCCCATATGGCTTGCGCTTCAGATAATGTCTGCTTCGTATCGCAGATTAATCTTCTGACTTCGGGCTAGAAAATGAAAATCCCCCACATGCAAAATCGTGACACATATTAGTAGAGATGTTATAAAGGTTGGGGATTTAGTAGCGTCGTGTCTTCTGCTCCTGCTTATCTGTGGGTGTATACTTGTGCCTTCATAACAGCTTGCTCCTAGGCATGACACAATCTGCCTTGCAGACTTAGGTGTGTACATTGCTTTGTAAGGAAGGATAGACGTACGGGATCAGGGTGTCTGTCGGGTGTGTTATATCGTCACAGATGGGCTTCTGAGCCGACGTACCGAATGAACAACGTATTATTCGAAGTTGCAACGTATTTTTTGTTCTGTATGCAGTAAAAATTTCGAACTCTTTAAAGAGTTAAAGTTTAAAGCAATTACTTTCATCTTCAGATACTTGGCTTAAGAGGAAGTGATAAGTTTTATCTCGGCACTCTTAGTTTTTCCATATTATTAAAGTACAAATTTCTGAACAGCTACAAACTATGCAGTCCTGAAATTTGGTAGAGATATTTATGGGTCTCCTCTATATCCTGAGTTTCTACATGTATGACACATAAATTCTTGAAGTTATTAAGTATTTTCTATCGAAGATCATGAAAAAGCTGGCAAGAATAATCTTAATAAATCTGTATATAAACGTATAAAAGTATATTACTAGGAAAAAAAGAGAAACTACATATAAAGTTTTTTTTTCTGTAATATTCTCTCGCATAAAATCGTGGCACGTTAATTGCAAGAATAAAAGTTTCGAAGATTTAGCGCGGATCAGGAAATTTCCTCCAGATTTCTGGTGATGTCGAACCAAAGCTTCGTGATTAATTCCTTGACCCTTGTAGTTGAACGCTTGAATTGTTTTCTAATAGCATTAAGCCTGCAATTTACATAAATTGAATTAAAATTTTCAGTACCTCCGTCATAGAAAATTCATTACATCTCAATTATGAAGGCCAATTGACCAATTATCTTCGAAGAAATAATTGTTGTTTGATGTGAGAGCCACACATAATAAAAATTTATATGTCTTAATGCTGAAGCAAGTGGCTCATATAGTGACTACTTAAAGAGTTAAAATTAAATAAAATTTCTTCTACGAAACAAATTAAATTTATCGATTAGATGTGTGCTTATTGACTGTCCAGGAAATTTTCTTTTCCGAGAAACTCTAATCAGTCATGCTCCAAAATCGTATGAAATTTTAATATGAAATTAATTTCTGTTGCTGTTGTGTTTTATTTGGAATGCACTGACTGAGTTAAAACAGTCCGGGGGCACACAGCCATCCTTCTTTTCTTCTACTCATCGACCCACCCACTCACCCACTCACCCACTCAGCCCCTCATTCACATTTTTCTGTACGAAGAGAAGTATGCTGATTTTTCTAAAGCTCAGGGTCTCATTTTCACATATATTGTTGCATATCCCTATTAACTGATCGGATTCCAAAGCGACACGAAGCAAATGGGATTGAAGAAATGGCTGTCCATTCAGCATGTCTTTCACATAGTTCTTACTGAACAGTCCAGTAAAGTATGCTATATTTAAAATAATTCTTTATCCAGTAGTTGAATGTAGCCCGTTGATACAAGTTAATTATAAAAAATAACAGATTTACATCTGCTAGTGTGACAAATTCGTAAGCTTCCATAGTAGTAATGAGAATTGCAAGGGTTTAATATTTGTAATTTACTTCTTTGTTAGTCTGGTACTTTAAAGCATGACAGTATATATATATATGTCACCTGCTTCAGCATCAACAAGTCTTCCGTACCAGTTTTCCCATAGAATAAATTTATATATTTGTACGACTCTGACAGTAAACAAGGTTTATATCCCCAAGACTTTATTACAAGACGCGGAAATTTCATATGAATAATTAATATAAATTAATTTTTATATATATTTCAGTTTCAAAATTTTAACGTTCCTTATATTCTTCGTATATTTTTACTTTTATAGTGAAAACTTTCTTCACACACTTTTCTCTGTCTTACATCTTTTTGCTTCTTAGGAGAGTCGCTGTTTCTATTGGGATATGAGTTTTCGCACAGAACCGTTGCTTCGGCGGATGTAGCACTGTAGTTCAGGTGATTTATAGACAAGCTGAGTGGTCCTATTGTAACAGTGATGTAATTAGATTGTGTGCCAGAACAGGTACGCCAGAAACTGACATTACGTGAATGAAGGAAGATAGGGCACTTATTTGGGTGGGCCCGTTTTCCGATCACATGAGTGTCATTATTAGTACCTGTACAACGCACTCCCAATGTGTAAACACTGTCCAGTGTAGGGAAGCATAGAAGACAGAAGGAAGGGTCTTTATAGAAGCTCTGTGAATATGATGATAGCCGCAACAGGCCGAAACATGTAGTACATGCAAACGTATGATGTGTTTACACCAGGATCGTGTCGACTGAATAATGATAAACAGTACTTACACACAATACAACGCTGCAGTTTAATATTTATAATTGCCAGTCAATTCAACCGAAGATAGATGCAGTGACAGGAGGTTGGAGAAAACTGCATAATGAGGAGCTTCATAACTTGTACTCTTCAT
Source organism: Cryptotermes secundus (assembly GCF_002891405.2). Classification (NCBI taxonomy): domain Eukaryota; kingdom Metazoa; phylum Arthropoda; class Insecta; order Blattodea; family Kalotermitidae; genus Cryptotermes; species Cryptotermes secundus. Next base: position 44,858 of record NW_019738348.1, read on the forward strand.
CGAGTATAATTAGAATGACCAAGTCAAGGAGGATGAGGTGGGCAGGGCATGTAGCACGAATGGTGGAGACGAGGAATGTGTATAGGATATTGGTGGGATAGCCAGAAGGAAAGAGACCACTGGGAAGGCCAAGGCGTAGGTGTGTGGACAATATTAAAATGGATCTCAGAGAGATAGGATGGCATGGTACGGATTGGATTGGTCTGGCTCGGTTATGGACCAGTGGAAGGCTCTTGTGAACAGGGTAATGAACTATCGGGTTCCATAAATGTTGTGAAATTCTTGAGTAGCTGCAGAATTGGCGGCTCCAGAAGGGCTCAGCTCCATGAGTGAGTGAGTCAGTAAATTCAGCAATAAGACATTAGTAAAAAATGGTGCATCTGCGTTGGTTCACGCTGTGTACACGATCAGGAAATTTTAACTTTAATTTGGAGATCTTCTATGATAATACACATATCCAAATTGACTAATTGATTAAGCAAATATCACTTTAACAGTCCGGGAGTAACCTTGTCATTCTTCAGTACTGACAGGACGCATTCCTGTTAGTAATGACTCGCTTCTGTTTTTAGAAAATCACCACTGGCCATGTTTAAATTTAAGGTTCTTCTCATATGGACTGTGAAGGTGGACAAGTGTGTTCCAACGAAAGGTCATTATGTACCTACAAAGCTACACGATACCATAAGTTTCAATGCCGCAATCTTAATACACTCTTCAACATTTTGGCCTCGAAAATTTGACGGTTTAAACAATTAAAACGAGGCGAAAGATAATTCAGTAGCTTTTTCTAAATGGTATGCATTTTCATAACTTTCCTTTGATTTCTGTGAATCCAAATTTGCGGTGTTGTTCGCTGAAACTGTAGATGTTACGTGTAAATTACCTGTTTTCGCCTAGTGGCCGACAGATGTCAGCCTCTCACTAATATGAATACGTCCGACATCTGCCGACAAACACGGAATCTACTTTCTACATCGACGCTCAGATCGATTCCCATCGTTGGGCACCTCGATCGACTTCGGTGTCCCAGCAGACCAATTCAAAGCATGTAATACCGACAAGGAAAGCCTGCCGAGAACAGAATCAACAATTCTTCGCAAATGACCACACAGCAGAGACTCTTTTTTGTCCATCCCATTTCTCATTATGCTTCTCTAATGTAGGTATGTGCACTTTCTGCCTCAGACTGAATATCTTGAGCAAGTAAAACTCTGGGTTCCACTTCCATCAGTTTAATTAACACACAATTATGCAAAAATCCGGGATGAGCTGTTTTTTTTTAAGTCCTAACATTAACATTTTTAGAAGAAATAAATATGACGAATCGGTGTTTTTATCGTAAATTTTGGAAAGTAGTTTAAGTCCAACCTTAATGTGTTTGCATCCTTTACGAAGAACATTGGACTGACATCATGGATATATGACGGGATTTTGAAACTACATTATACTAGTACATTCATATAATGGCTGACTTTTTGGACATTATCTGTTATCTTGTTTTCATTCAGAACAACTTTTCAGAGACTGAACTTTGTTTCTGTTCTGAGGTAAAAGGCCTGCTCAAATGAGAGCAATGGTTGGAGCTAGCCCTTATCTCCGGCTCAATATACTTTCGCTTGATAAATTCAAGTCACTGAAAACTGATCAAGGACCACGAATATTCAACACCGCTGATGGGCTGCTCACGCCGTTTGACTGTCCTAAATCAGTTCAGTTTATTTCGTGCCTCGCATTCTTACATCCTGAACTATTTTTGTTATTGCTAGTGGGGTGGGACTAAGCCCCTTGTCCTGCGGCCACTTCTGGCCTATTGTACCAACCCCAGTTGATAGGTGAGGGTGATTGTGGAGCAATCAGTGAAATGAAGATTGGCAGGGGAAACTGAAGTATTCGAAGAAAACCTGCCCCAGCGCCACTTTGTCCACCAAAAATCCCACTTGACCAGACCCTGGATCGAACCCGGGCCGCCACGGTGGGAAGCCAGTGACTAACCGCTTGAGCTAGGGCGCGGCCCTTACATCCTGAACTAACTCTATGGAGCAGAGTCCTTCTTGAGGAGCTTATAGTTGCTCAGCTAGTTATGAAATTCTCTGCATTATGCGGAACCCGGAAGATCATTACTGTATTCACAAGATCCCGCCACTGACCTCTATAATCAACCAGATAAACTAAGTCCACCCCCTCCTGTACTATTTATTACCTGAGATGCATTTCAAAACCGCCTCTGTGGTCTAGTGGTCAAAGTTCCCGTCTACAGATTCAGAGGTCCCGGGTTCGATTCCCTGCGATACCAGATTTTCTGAGAAGTAGTGGGTCTGGAACGGGGTCCACTCAGCCTCGTGAGGATAATTAAGGAGCTACTTGAATGGAAAAGTAACGGCTCCGGTCTAGACCACCGAAATTGACGACCGTGGGGGTCGTTGTGCTGACCACGCGACACCCTCTATCCACTAAAGTTGACACTAACTTCACCGACAGTCGGCGGTAGCTCGGTCGGTATAGTTCGCTTGCGGAATAAAGCCACGGATTTTTTATGTATTTCAATACTCTTGTCCTAGATCCTGCTCAACCTTCAAAGTATCTCTTTACACGAATTCCCCCACCAAAAAGCCTAACAGTTTTATCATCTACCTTCGTTTCTAGTGGTTAGGAAAGTTTATGATAGCATGATCTGAGGATCTCACAGCGACGGTTATGAAGAGCACTATCTTCTGGGATAAGAAGCCATGTAATTCGCTGAAAGTCAACGGACGTTTCGGAGGAACATATTGTCTCCGACTTCGGAGTCGAAGAATAAGCCGAGAGAGATACCGCCTGTTTTCACGCTGGTATCTTGTTCGTCTTGTTCTTCGACCTTGAAAATATAGGCTATATGTTCTCTGAAACGTCACTTGACTTTCAAGGGACTACGCGGAGCAATAACCCAGAAGATAGTGCTCTTTATTATAAGAGTTTTTAAGTATTAATAATATAAATATTAATCTCAATTCTGTTTTCCTTAGTATTCACGAGAATGCAATAGATTCTTTTTATTTATATGTAAATTTGTAAAGTAAAATATTACAATTTGTATATTTTGTTATGAAGTAAGCAAGTGTGGATTTATAGCTGCTGTTTGTAGGAGTTTTGGAGGTATAAACAAGCTTCATTTTAAAAATAACGAGCCAAAGTCTTGTTCCACGTGAAGTGTGTCTAATACATATTTTTCCTCTGTTGTAACATTTTCATCGCCTCGTCGAAGGCCTGTTACAGGAAACTGTTCTGAACTGCGTTATGAGAAAAGAAACAAAACACGCTACAAGCTGCACCATGGCATAATAGGCCTGTCACTAGTAACGAATATGATAAAAATATCTTTGTGTGAATATTTCACATATCTGTCACGGAATTTTCATTACAACGTGTATTGGACAAAGTGCGTAAATAGAGTGAGAGTAAATTACTCCTGTCTTCATAAAAGCCCTCGGCTCCAAGCCAATTAAATATCTTCTCACTTCCCACATACTAATTAAATTAATTAAACCCATTATTACCGATTTTATTTATGGATGCTAATTGGTAGGTTCTGTATCTCAGCAGGTCGTTAACAGGCCTGCATATCTTCCTTTCCTATCATTTACAACTTAATTTCAAACTCTCCTCCAATTATAGACATCCTTGTTTTTCAAAGGTCACGTGCCTCTGTTCATTTTTGATAGGGTTTTAGAAGGATATCACAACTTCCCGGCCAAACATTGAACATTTTCTTCCAGTTTTCTTAAGCGTCCTTACCTTATAGGAATTGAGAAAATAAAAGCTATTTTCACCAAAACGGATCCCACTATCCGCTGTCAGTGTACTCATTCATCAATGGCTCTACAGCCCCTTGTTGGGCCCTGGCTTCTTCTTCTTTTTCACATTTTTTTCTTTCAAAGACGGTAGGACTCCTTGGACGGGTGATCAGCACGTCACAAGGCCGCTACCTACACACAGGACAACACAAACAGAATAAACGCACACAGACATCCATGACTCGAGTGGGATTCGAATCCAAGATCCCAGCGTCCGAGCGGTTGAAGACAGTCATGCCTTAGGCCGCGCGGCCACTATATATTCAGCCCTGTTAGAGTGTTTAGGAATAATATATGGGAAAGAACAAAGAGAAGTAGTGAAGAACGAGACACAGAATATGAGATGCATAAGATTCAATAATATGAAGGGTAAAGAACAGAAAATTTGCCAACTGAAAACAAAAGAATCAGACACAAATAAAAATGCGGAGAATTAAAGATTGTGAAAATCTTAAAGGATGAAGCTGAATTTTGAAGAATTCTAAAAAACTGTGAACGAAAAGTAGGCCTGTAAATTTTTCAGGAACTCAGTGCGCGAAGATGATTCCACTGAGTGACATTAATCTCAGAGGCCCCCCCCCTTTAGTGAGACAGAGGAAACTGGTAGCTTTATCTAATTAGCTAAGAATCTTTCTTTTAGTAGATAATAGCATTCCATCTATTCAAAAAATTCCGCATCTTTTATGGTAACCCAATGTTGAGTACCGTGTTCATAATAAGACACTCCTCTTTCATATTCTTAACCGTTATCTTTTTAGCTGATATTCCTCAATCGTCCAGGATCTTGGAGTAAATGGCATTCACGTTTTCTGGAAATGCCGCTTGAGTTGGTCTTCCAGAATGTTCTTCGTCTTCAGTGCTCAAATGTTCTCTCCTAAATATAGCAACCCACTTCTTGACTGTGGAGTAGGAAGGGTACTTATCACTTAATGTAACCGATATATCATCGTATTCTTTGGGGGGGGGAGGGGCAGAACTCCCTTTTAGGAAAGATATTTCATCACCGCTCTGCACCCTTTTACGGTGAAATCTCCGTTGTTTTGTGTCACTTTCACTTCAGATCTGCAACAAACATTAAATAATAAGGATACAATTATGAAATTTATGTCAGACATATACAAAACGATAAATTTTGATGCGATAAAATTATTAAACATTAAAATAGGTGAAATAGGAAAAGCCAAAGACTTATCGGCACCACTACGGACCCGGGTTAATGTCTCATGCATTAATTGAATTCGTGTTGCAAAAAGAAGTTTTAGTATGACAAATTTTAGGCCAGCCTTTAATGTTTCACTGAAATCGCAACACTTCTCATCTGTTCGCATCTCATTTCATGGCCAGGCGATCTCACTACTTGAACAGATCACCTCCGTCCTGCTTAGCTAAGAGTGCACGACATGAAGCACTTCATCACATATCTGTTTCAGTCCACCTGTTACTTCTTGTCAGAGGAACGTATTCTCCTCAACACTTGTCTCTTAACACCGCCAGTCTTTGAGCTAATCCTATTGTTCAGAAATAAAAATAAAATTTGTGACTGTAAAGGATTATTCAGTTCCTTACAATTCCATTACTTCATATTAACACCACTGAGGTCAATAATATAGCTTTCAAAACATTTTTTTTTCCTTGGCACTACAGCCCCAGTGGGCCTAGGCCTACCTCCATGAACTTCTCCGTTCACTTCGGTGACTCCTTGGGTGGGGGATCAGCTCGTCGCAAGGCCTCTACCTGTACACAAACACAGAAAAACGCACACACACGAACTAAACATCCATGCCCTGAGTGGGATTTCAAAACATTGCACTTACTAATTATACGTGTGCATTACGCCCTACAAGGCCGGTTAATGAACTAGTACCTGACTATAGTTCTAAAAAAAAGTAAACTAAAGCTATCCTTGTCACGGTAGCTGAGCGTTCTAAGGCGTGCACTGTCTTCGCTCGCTCGGAAGCCGGATCGTGGGTTCGAATCCCACTCAGGGCATGGATGTTTGTGTGCGTTTTTCTGTGTTTGTGTACAGGTAGAGGCCTTGCGACGAGCTGATCCCCCACCCAAGGAGTCACCGAAGTGAACGGAGAAGTTCATGGAGGTAGGCCTAGGCCCACTGGGGCTGTAGTGCCAAGGGGGGGGGGAGCTATCCTTGTACCAGGCCGTGAAGGCCCATAGGGTTCTGAGACGTTGAGGGTCCCACATTATCTAGACAATCGGCTCAAAGATGCCGGTAAGGTTGTCAGCCTTACACGCCGGCCGCGCTTTACTCCCCAGGAAAATTATTTCATTATTTTCTGGTACTCATTTCTGCTAGAGGCTGAGTCGACCCCAGGGCCATAGTGCGGCTGGAAGGATTAGGTCAATTAAAAAAATCCAATGACCTCCTCGGGACTCCAACCCGCGACCTTCCGACTTGTAGTATAACCCCTCAACCAACTACGCTACCGCGTGCCCCGAATATAGTTCTATAACGAGCAAATAGGTGCAACTACATTTCATGCTCTAAACTAAGGCTTCAGAAGAACACTTACACGCAAATGAAACTGTACACATAAAGCCACTCGCCCATTGGTTCATTCAAGCAATGTACACGTATACTCGCTATCTCTCTCCGTTATCTCGCCCTCCGTGAACAAGTAAGCCCATTTCTGAAGCACCGCTTTATATTGCACATCGAGTTGCATTACACAGAGGACCAGTAGCCTTCTTTTTAGCAGGGTCGATAAAATCCACTTCATATGAAGATCTCTTCAAAACCGGCTGTGCAAGTTTTATTTTTATAATATTTTATTAAATTATGTTAAAAATGTTACACTGTGTTAGTTCGTATTAAAATTTAATTTAATAAAATTTGTAATAATATATCAAGGCACCTGAAGATGGCAGTTTGGGGTTGAAACGTGTTGTGTCAAAGTGAAAAGTTTTAAACTAAGACCAAGATTAAGTAGTGAATAAACAAGTGTTGCAATATTGACGTAAGATAAATACATTGACGTTAAATTAAACAATTGCAACAGGATGCTGAAATACATAATTGCTAAACACATGATGTTTATAATGTGACTGCAATTTTTCAGAACCTGAGCGAGTCAACAATTCGCCGCAACACAAGTACCCACCGGAAAACGGTCCAGCTGTTAGCGCAACAAGTGAGTACACATCATTTGATTTGTTACATGAACACTGAAGTTTCTAGTGTCACACCTCTTCATCCAAAATCTGTAGCTCTGAAGAATGAAGTTGTAAGTTTTATATTTTTACATTCCAAAGCAGACACCAACCTCCAACCCAAAATTAAATATATCTTTGAAATATCTTATCTGTTAGCAACGAACTGACATTTTCACGCGAAGAAGATGCCGTGTGTATTATAGACAGAAGACCTGGCTTTTAGATGAAAGATTGGTTGAGTTATAAGGAATATTTCTTTGTCACTTAATGCTTTGTTTTCCCTCAAATTAATTAAACGATTTAAAATGTTTTAAAATTTCCTCAGACGTTAGTGTAAGATCTTCAGTTACTTAGCTGTCTAACATTTTTATTGTATTCAATTATTGAAAGAAAAGTATCAAATATATTTCTCCATCCACAAACCGAAATCTACCTCAAGCAGCGATGTAAGTGATTTTGAGAATATTAAGATTTATCTGGAAAATTTGATATATTTCAAAGTGTACGCGTGTTGCATTAAAAAAAATACAATATTCCTCAAGATTAATTTGAAGCAATAGTGACAATATGGAAGAATTATCTTGTGACAAGTGATAAAAATTAAATGTCTGTATATGCTTTTACAGTATTATATACTCGATATTTTGATTTGAACCTTCTGTGCAATTCCCTAAACATAATTGGACAAAAAGAATTCCTTTCAGTTTCAAGTAGGCATATGTTAGACACGTTAAGAGTACACACCGCACTATGTTCCACGTTTGTCTGATGAGTAAACTATCATTTCTAACTTATTTCTAGGTATTACTGTACACAGTATAGAGATCCACGTAATCACTGCATAATATCACAGCTACATTTGACGCCGAAAACTCGCGAAGTCCTCTGCCGAGTATGCAGAACAAAGCAAAAATAAGTCATTGAATTTCATGGTTTCCCTGATTTCCATAATGTGTTTCCAAGAACAATTATTGCAGTAAAATTAATCGTGATATAAACACGAGAAAGTGAATGATTCCTTTCTACATAAGTCGCAACTCCTTGAACAGATTTAAGTAACGTCGATAGATTCCATACAATTCTGAGCATACAACTAAATCGTTCCTCGTGCAATTATTTTAAATAATTGAACTGTGTATTCAAAGTACATGTCGTTGTTGCTCATAGTCAAGTACAGGGAGTCCATTTAAGACCAGGATTATTTCTTAAAATTATTAATTTCTTGAAAGAAATAGCAAAATATATTTCTTGTGAAAATCGGGCAGTGCAAAAAAATAGTAAATCTTAGAAGAAAATGTTTTGTTCTTTATTGAAGGTTCATAAATTATTTCTGAAGCTAGTTAGTTAGTTATTGGAGATGGTGGGTTTCCCCATGCACTGAGACCAGTATTGGTCCATTGTGCTTCCCTCTATAATATTCTACCAGTCTCCATACCCTACCGATATTGGTGCGTACCATTAGTCCCGACCGAGCCAGCGAGTTCGGCGTCTACTGGCTTGTCGGTATCTATAATGCTTCCCCCATCTATCAGAGGCGTTAGAGACTACTGTTGAGCGGGAAATGTCCTTGAATTTAGTTCAGTGACCTCCTTTGGAGATATGAGGTTCTTTTACGTACCGTAAAGTTACGACACGCGACCCACGGCTTAAAGTCCCTCCCGGAGGACTTGTTCCCTGAATTTTTCCGCCCTTAAAAATTCAACGACCTCCGCCGGGTTTGAACCCGCGTACCACGAGTCATGAGGTGGGAACGTTACCTCTAGACTACGGAGGCTGCTATTTCTGAAGCTAATTTCACACACATTTTCTTTTGCTTGACGTAAGGCTTCTAGTTACAGGAATTTAAAATTCGGTATGTGCATGTTATTAAATCTTCATTTTATTCCGAATCTCAAGACTGAAAGGACAAGTAAAGGCTGCTGTAAACTGCCGTGCGATGGTGACGACTGTGGCTAGAACTTGTCATATTCTGGTCTGTAGAATCCATTAGAAACAGAGCGACACAGACGGCGAGCTTTTACAACAAATCTTTCATCATTACAATTTGGCCCGAGCTTCGCTTTTCGCTATCCAAATTTAATTACGTCTGAGTTTGCAGAAACCAATAATGTTACGGCCATAAAAGAGGAGTAAATCGAAAACTTTAAGTACAGCTTTTAAAGTGAATAGAAATTAGATTTATGGTCTACAGATCTGTGTACCCTAGCCCGAATGTGCTACATGGCATTATGTATTCGTAGTTCAATTCTGTAATGAATTTGTCCAGAACACTAGACTTTAATAAGGAAGTTTGTCAGAATTTGTGTTCATTGCGAACATTTCAGTCCTCAGTTCAGAATCGGATCTTGCCGGAAGCCAAAATCCGTAAGGTGATTAACTCGAAGAAAATATAAATCCAGGATTTTTAATTATATTTATAATGATAATATACATTGTTTTGCAACAGGCTACACTCTTTTCTACATGCTGTGGGTGAATGGAATGACGTTAAGCATTATTATGGTTACGTGACTCCACTACAGTAACCTTGGTTGAAGTAAGCCGAACTTATTCAGTATTCAGTATTAGAGGGGGTGGTTTTCCTCATACACCGCGACTAGTAGTCTATTGTACGTCCCCCTTTAATTTCTACTGTCGCCATACCTTACCGGTACTGGTGCTCGCTGTCCGCCCCTTTCTGCCAGCGAAGTCGGCCCTCTTCTGGCAGTGGTACCGGATAACTTCCCCATCTACTGGAGGCATTGGAAACTACTTGGGGGGGAAACGTTTTGCCTAATTTTGCTCAGAGGTCTCATAGAGACATGAGGACCTTTTACGTGCCGTAAATCTACGACACGGGACCCACAGCTTAAAGTCCCTCCCGGAGGACTTGTTCCCTGAATTTTTCCGCCCTTAAAAATTCCACGACCTCCACCGGGTTTGAACGCGCGTACCTTGAGTCATGAGGTGGTAACGTTACCCCTAGACTACGGAGGCCGCTAAGCCGATCTTATCAGATTACTGTTAATTCTGACAAAGTTTGAGTATGAGTTATCCACATTTTGAGGTTCCCTGGTGTCCCTCATGAGGAACATTACACGTGGGAACAATTGTTGGTGGCGCAGAGATGAACATGGCTTGCCTTTATGATAGGGCGGTTTTTCTTCCTCCTCCTCCTCCTCCTCCTCCTTCTTCTTTTATTATATTCTGTTGAATTGCTCATTTACATTATACATTGCATAATTTTATCAGCTTTTAATATCTAAACCTGATAATTTACACACTTACGAAGTATTCATTACATATTCTGATGGCTATAAGAAATTGAACTTACAGACTGAAATATTATTGTCCAGACGAAATTGGAACACGCGCCTCAGTCGCTTCATTTCATTCGAAAATCCACCCTCCAGTGCGAATTTGGTTGGATTTTATACAGAAAACCTCACTTTGCTTTGCTTTTTGACACACAAACTTACTCTCTATGTGTTTGTTTTTGTGGAGGAATATAGTAAGTTACTTTACTTAGCGACAGAATATAATTAAAATAGCTCCCCCATATCGCACTGCAGGAAATAAATATGTAAATGAGATACGAAACTATGCTACAGAGTATCTCACGCAAATAGGCGCCTGAAAGTCGCTGAAACCATGATATGCAATTGACTGTACATCGCCAATAATCTAACGTAACTTTAAAGAAATGTATAATCCTGGTCCTCAAATCTGAAGTGGTGGATTTCTCAGTAAGTTTTTGCCATTTTAGGATAGGCAGCTACGGATCACTCTTTGCGTCATCGTCTCGTTACACCCGCAGTTTCCAAATATACTCACACGTATTGCTAAGAAGTGGAAAAAATGAATCACCCTTATGTGGCGAGAGAATTTATCTGACACAAGCAAGCATTGGAAAGATAAATTAAACCGAAATTGTTTTAACATTTGTTATGTTTATGTATTAATATTAACTGCATCTTAGCCTGCTTTCCTTACTTTGTAAAAATAAACGTAGGATTGTGACACTACCATGTTGTCTGTATGTATATCCCCTGTATCAATTTTTAAATGCATGAACCAATCTTTATGAAACTTGGTATGTACAATGGCACCACAGCCCATCATAACGGCATACTTTATAAATCCCTCTCATCAGTCTGTATCTCTACGTGTGTCCCCCTATCGTCGCTAGGCAACGAATTCACACACAACAATGGAAGAATTGTTGGCCTTGTTTTCTGTCGTTTGAAGGGAAAGTAGGCGCTTAATGCTTGCCATAACTTTGTCATACTTGTCATGACTTCTCATTACGAAGCTGTTTCGACAGAAGTACAGCGAAGTATGTAATAATATTACGATGATAGCGAAGACAACTAGGATGCTGTTCTTCTACAAACAAATTTTCGTACATGATACCAAAAATTTAGATTTGTTTTGGAGCGTTATCGATGAGCAGGATTTTCTAGAGTATTATGTCGGCTCCACCTATCACAGTGGCTGCGTGGTCTATGGTATGAACCGTCTTGGCCTTCACCAACACTAAGATCTTGGGTTCGAATCCCACTCTAAGAATGGATATCTGTGTTCGTTTGTTCTATGTGCAGGTGGTGGACTTGCGACTAGCTGATCCCCGTCCAAGGAGTCCTACCTGCTGTGTAGGATTATGAGACTGAGAAATCGGCCAAGGTCCAAAGGGCTGTATAGCCATAGGGAGAGAGAGAGATTGTAGTATAGGCGCCTGTACAGGATGGATTATTCTAACCATCATACCACTTCTGTTGTTGCGTAATACTTTGTACGAAAGGAACCTCCTTGAAATTAACTCTGGAGTGGCCGCGCCATAGCTCAAGAGGTTAGTCTCTTGCTTCCCACCACGGCGGCCCGGGTTCGATCCCGGGGTCTGGTCAAGTGGGATTTTTGGTGGACAAAGTGGCGTTTGGGCGGGTTTTCTCCTAGTACTTCGGTTTCCCCTGCCAATCTTCATTCCACCCAATTCTCCATCATCATAATCACCCAGGACAGGCTACAATAGACCAATCAGTGGCCGCCGTGCCGAGTGGACCCAGTTGGACTACACCCCCCACCACTCTGGAGTGGTCATTTGAGCAGAAATTACAAAGATGTTCATCGTGTTTCTTCCCCAGTTAACGTGTCTGTTTCCGCATGGAACGGTGCATAGCTGAGAGATCTGCATAGCTTTGCATAAAGGGCATGCTCCCGTGATTCTTATCCACAGGTTGTTTAGTGTCAACAAGCCCTTATGTAGGAAATAAAGTAGAAAGTCCCCGGAGATTCATGACTTTGACTTAAGTTACTGATTACTTCAAAGCTGATGGTCGCTATCTAAGTCCGGAACTGTGTAACAAAGCAACAAAATAGATTTTATGGTGACGGGTTTTGAATCCTCTCCTAAACTAGAAGCTGGAGAATAGACCTAGTTATTTGCCCTAGATTGCGTGTTCCGTACGTTCACACGTATCCTTCATAACTGGTAGTAGTCTCCTTGAGTAACTTAATGCGTGCCATGAGGTCGTGATATGGGTCTCGATGCCTCACGGCTCTATATGTAGGTTTGAAGTTCATCTAAGAAGTGTGACCGTCCAAACCTGTTACAGTTCTCCGTGGACGCTATGGTCCTCTTTAGCCATTTCGGAAGGATAACTGGTTTATTGACGAGACCGATTTATTAGCTTGTTATGACTTGGTTTTTCGTAACTGGGCAGAACACAGCTGCCTTGTTTTGTTACCTGCAGCTTGGGTAATCGGAAGAGGACAAGGTCACCACGGGAGGCAAGTCTGTCGTTTTCCGAAGACTGGAATTTTGTTTTGTTAACATGTGTAGCAATCATAAAGTGTCTTCGGAAGGTTGTAGCCGGACCCTAAACTAAAGAAAACAACGGCTCTCATATGTGGGGTTCCGAGTTCTATCTTGGGAACTGTTTTATTCTAAAATGGCTTTTTGCGATTGGCTTGAGCTGATTGCATGGTGAATTTTGCTATTTAAAATCAGCCAATAGGAAATGAATTCTTGTCCGGGAGAGAGGCCCTCGATTCAAATCCTTCTTATGGATGAAGCGATGCTCCGGCAGAATACCAGTCTTCAAAAACTTGGTCTTTTGAATTGATCGTAGGCAGAAGTCATTGGACTCCACTCCTTATGTTTCTCTAAATTCATCAGTTCTTCACTTTGAATCGTTAAAGTCCTATAATAATAAAGGGCCATTTTACTCTGTGCTTGCAAATGGCGTTTTAATATTTCGCTTCTGAATAAATAAAGAGTTTGTGGACAGCGGAATTTGTGTTGTTGATTTCGAGCAGTGGACTGACTTCAAATGTGCAATTTCTAGTTGCCTCAGTTATTACCGTGACACGATTCTGATAAGAGTCAAGTGATCTACCGAAGTACACATGAAGGAAAAAGGGGACGGCAACAGAAGAGTTCAATCAGCAGACTACTCTTAGGTGTCTGGACTAGTTTGTACTCCCGATAGGATATATGATAAGCATCTTGTTATTACGTCACGGTCCAGTATTACTGTCGAGGAACACTGAATTTCATGCGATTCTAAAGCTACCAACCCTTTCATTTCGAAGATGTACAGACATCCTGTATAGAGAGGATACACGTCATTTTATGGACGCCAACAACCTCTTCGCCTCCGAGGAGACACCAGCAATGTCATAGTCGCTATTCGGTCACATTTAAGATTGAAGTTGTTTTCTTTTGTTTGGAATGGCCGAGGTATTTTCGGAAAAAAAAATTACTGCCAATACATGCGATACAAGTGTAAATTCAGTAATTTATTTCCATTGCCTCATTTAAATAAAGCGGCAAAAAATTGTATACTTTGGAGCAGAATTGGTTTGCCAGGCATGTGACACGCTTTCTATATGTTGTTAATGGTAATGTAAATTAGTGTGACATTTATATTCTGAAATAATCACAAAATATGTAATTGAATTATTTGTAATTTATCTGACAATATTAGCAAATAACGCTTTTATAACTGTCGTAATATTTTAGGTTAGTTTCATTTTTTTTTTTTTACTTTTCTTCGGAAAATCGTCGGATAAGTTGCACGCGATCATATGTGAAATAATATAGAGAAATTTATCTGAAATAAATGTATAATAATTTATTTGTGTTATTTTGGAATGTGACATTTTATATCAACATCTAAAACCCATTTTTTTCTCTTGAATTTACATGTCTATTTCCCATTTGGGAGGAGTCTGAATCGAAACCCGGGTTGGATATTACTGGTCTTTTCTTCTTTGTAGGCCAGTCAGAGTAGTTTATAGTAAAACTGGCTATGGCTATTGTTATCAGTCTTCATCTAGTTTCAAGAATTGCGTCAACATTTCCAAGTTCTATTGAAAAAGGAACCGAGAAGGAAGTAACAGGAACATTTTAACAAAGAAACTTCACAGAAACCAAAGGATTTAGACGTACGAACTAAACAGAACTTTGGGATCTGTTCAACAACAGCGAAGAGAAATAGAGGAATGGGAAATCCCAGGAGGCCGCTCGTCGCAGCGAAACAGTTGTGTGAAAGGAACCAGTGGAAGAAAGGGTGAAGAAGGAAAGTCAGAGAGCTGAAACATTGAGGAGGAAAGAAAAAGAATCAATCAAGCAGATAACTTCTCTATAGAAGGACACAGGAATATTATATTGAACTTAAACGGAGAAAGAGTTCAATTACAAACTTTCGCTATTGGTGCTAAAGTTATAATTTTAATTGTAATTTAATTAAAAAAAACCGTGACCTCTGCATGTACTGCTTCCTGAGCTTGCTCTCATATCGAAATTTAGCTACCTCTCTCATGTGTTATTTCGATGTTATCTCCATTTGTATTTATAGAATGCGCTGTCGTAATGGCCCATATGTTCCTACATTTTGCTTACATTTCTTTTCATGTACATTACGAACCACTGTGATTATATTATATACGAAACATTAATATTTATTATGTCCCGAAAAAAGAGGGAACAAGTGTAAATTGTCTGGATCAGTGACGAACAAATTTTTCTGTTCGGGAGTATATTTATATACCTCAGAACACTCCTCGGGCCACAAACCAAGTAATGACAATGAAATTCATATTCTCTTTGGCAAATTTTTAAATTGAGTTTTCAAGCGGTATAAATGCAGTATTACTCTAAAGAAAAATATAAATATAACTTTTGAGACTTGCATAATTTTTTGAAGAATGAAAGAACATCAACGAGAAGCTTGTCGTTTTTCCATTGTCACTAAATTCTCAACGTCTGGCTGTTTATGAGAAGCAGAAACTCGGTGACAACTTCGCAAACTTTCATCATGTGTGGATGTATTGAGTGACGTCAATGAAAAATGCACAGTCTCACATCCAACCGCGATGGCAAAGCTGAGGAAAGGTTTGTCCTCTCATTTCAATGAATAATTAAATTTTTGGTTTCATGTTTTTGAATGTACCACCAACCACCACGATCAAACCGCTATATGGAAGAGAATATGTCTTCCACAGATCCCGCAATCAGTCAACAGATCTTTAAAATGGTAATGATTTATTTATTTTAACTAATGAAACTAACGTGTTTTGATGTCACTATAACAAAATTCGTCATTTCAATAGATTTTATGCACATGTTTTCCTGTTGTAGTTGGCAGTGACTTGTTACCCGATCGTGGTCTGTTATATCCTTCACGTCATTAGTGACAAGCGAAGACGCCCAAACGTTCCTCCGACAATTCTCGACGCACCATCCGTCACTAGTCCTGTAGCAGTCCTTTCATTGATGTTGAGTAAGATGACTTCTCACTTACATTAGCCTCCGTATTGATTCCACAGAAGCAAATGGCAAGTTGTGTCATGTTGCTTACATTTATGGCTGCAGAGAACCACTAAAATTAGTGACTTCATTTTTAAGCTTTCTTGTTCAGTGTTATTTGATATTTCCTCTGTTCTTCTTTCAGTAATGGCTAATCATAAAAATATTTTAGAAATGGTGTAATTTTTTATCAGGAACTGCAACACCTTCAGCTATCGCTATGCACTCTTATATCATTTCCACGTCATCAAAAATTTCATATCTTACGACAGAATTTCAGAAACCACGCTACTAGCGCGCGATGCAATTCTCTTTGTAAAATTATTGTTTTTAATAATTTCTGCTGGACAAAGCGATTCGGAGGTTGGGTTATTTTGCCTCTTCTTCAAGCAGTTGTAATGCACTCTTTATTCCATAGTGTCGCTCGTAGTGATATATATAGTATGATGTTTTAAAAATATTTTCTGGGTATTAATTTAAACCCAATATTGCTTAGTGTTCCGTGAGAAAAATTTGCTTGTGGGCTATATTTGGGAGTCCGTTAGGCCACTGGTTGACTATCATTGGTCTAGGCAATAGTATTGAAGCTGAGCAGACCGATTTTCAGTAATAAGTCTCATGTGTGTCTTTCATTGTCACCAGGGTCAGATACTTCAAGCAGAAATACTGGAGCTGCAAAATGTGGAACCTCGCTTAACGAGCACTATTCGTTCCAGAATCTTACTCGTAATGCGAAACGATTTTTCCCATATAAATTAATGTAAAATACGATAATGCGTTCCATGCCGTAAAAAATACTCAAAAAATTTTATGTATAACTTTTATTCAAAGAAAATTATATATACATTGTTAATGAGCGTGAATCATCTTCATCTTTTCTTCTATGCGGAATGAACCAACCTGGAATGCGAATTCGATTTGCAGAAAACAGAAAAATCGAAATAATTACCGTATTTACGCATGTATAGGCCGCACATTTTTTGCCAAAAATTCAAGAGGNCATACGGTAGTTTATTATTTATGATACATATCTAACTCTTTTTTACTAGAAAGCTGTCTAGAGACATTTGTTTTTGCCGACGTTTCAAAATTTGGTGAAAATGCGACACAGCATTATCATTAAATAAATTTGTAGCGCGCATAGCCACTGCGTTATTAGGGTGATGCTTCTCAATGTACGATGCAACAGTTTCCCATGCTTTCAGCATTTCTCTTATTGCGCCAGAAGATTGTTGCTTTGCTGTTACCTCCTCCTCCTCCTCTGACAAACTCTCCTCCAGAACTTCTTGCTGTGAAACACAGTGCAACTCCATATGCTCTTCGGTGGTCAGCTCTTGGCTGTGCTCTTCCACAGGCTCATCGACATCATTGTTATCCACCTCCAGCCCCATGATCTTGCCCAAAGACACAATCTCGTTGACTACAGGCTCCACGGGCACTATCTCAAACCCCTCAAAGTCACATTCGACAACGCTCTCCGGCCAAAGCTTCTTCCAAGCAGAAGTGAGGGTTCTCTTGGTAACCACTTCCCACGCCTTTTCGGTCATCTTGAGGCAGGCACCGATGTGGAAGTGATACGTAACCGTTGCGTAGATATTCTTGTGACTCCCTTTGAAGCATCTGTCTCCTTAGTCTTGTCCTTGTTCTTGAGGATAGTGCAAATCGTTGATGTAGACCGATTGTATGTGCGCGCTAGATCAGCCACGCTCACACCTCGTTCTCGCTTTTCAATGATTTTACGTTTCATTTCTACGATTATTTTTATTCTCTTATGGCTGTCTTTTTGCGGCTTTTTCTTCGGGAACATGTTTGCAAGGGTTATTAAACTTTGCACAAAAAATAAATCACAAATAATATGTCTGAACACAAGTTTGGAAAAATGTGTGATCACAAGCGACACTAAGATNGTTCCACTGTATTTTGTTTGTTTCATAATTTCGTTACTTTCAGAACTCTTATTGCATCAAAATTAAATTAAAAATTTGCCAGTTTTCCTTTATGGTCACAGCTTTACAGAGTTGTTGGATTGACATAGGCTCATTGACTTGGTGATCTGTGTGACGTAACTAATTTCTTATCAAAATATTGCTTGATAAGTACCTTCTCCAATTATCTATATGTCGCATTTCTACGGGTCTCCCTTACTTTCATGTAACGGTGTCATTTTACTCGTCCGAAAAAACTGAACATTATTTATTATTACATATTCATAAACTCACTTTGCGGCTTTCAGCTGATGCAATGAATCTTCCAGGCTGAGCCCAATCGAAGAAAGAGTAGATGTTGAAATCACAAATTAAGATACTGTTAACGTTTATGTATTTGGCCCCAGAAGGGTTGATACACCTAGAATTCTTCGCACATAGATTTTCAGAACCACTAAGGCCGCTGGTTCGTCCTTTGAGGCCAGAATTTTTCCCAACAAATGGATTCTACACCCGACAAGACGCCCTTACACAACGCCTACCGTCAAAAATTTTTGACGAAAAGAAGTCGGTCGCGGGCACGAAACGCCCCACTTACTGACCAGAACTAACTATGTGACTGCTTCCTCTTCCCCACCATGAAGTGTCAGGTCATGAAATAATATTTTAAAAGTCCGAAGAGATTCAAAAGGTCCCACTGTCCTTTCCAAACTACTTGGAAGACACCGATTTCTGAAAGTGTTTCAACAGTTAGAAACAACGCTGGATTTCATAAATAGCTGCTGGAGGGATCTACTTCGAGGGAGACCACTGCAATTTGGAATAAAATTCAAAACAGCGCTGCCTATGAGTGCAATTTCGTTATTTAACTGTCAGAACTTATAGTTCTGTTGGCACTATATCGTGCGTATGTTGGCACTAATCTTGGCTCTACGCTGAGGTGTGTGCTGTGGCCCGCGACATGAATGAGGCGGCCTTTGTTGTACTGAAGAAAATATCAGGATGAACTTGAATCCATCCATGAGATCTGAAGGCAGGCTGGGGATGGAGGTAACCGACAACTGCCTGCAGGAAGGAACCACAAACTTCTATCATCTCAGGATAGGTCAAACAAATACAATCTGACACATTCGCGTAATTCCGTCTGTAATGCAAACACGACTCTTTATTTCAAAACGTCTCTTAATCACATTAAATTTCATGAAATTTCCTGAAAATCATATTTTCTTTTTATATGTTGCTGCAAGTTTCGGCCTCACAAAACAATCATCAGACAACTGTTGCTTGATCGAAATCACTGAACTTCATGGATTCAGCAACAAACTCCGTGACCTGCATTCCACAAGCGAACTATACCGACCGAGCGACAGCCGCTTGTCGGCGAAATTACTGCGAAATATAGCGGATAGAGGGCGTAGCGTGGTCAGCGCAAAGGATCCCCACGGCCGTTAATTTCGATTTTCTAGACCCGAGCCGCTATTTCCTCGAAATAGCTCCTCAATTATCCTCACGAGGCTGAGTGGACCCGTTTCAGACTAACTTCACAGAAAATCTGGTAGCACCCGGAATTGAACCCGAGATCTCTGGATCTGTAGTCACTATACCACAGAGTCGGCCCCATGGATTCACATGTCAATATATTTATATGCCATTATTGCACGTATATACGTATATTAACGTGTGAACACATGAAGTTCAGTGATTTCGATCAAGCAACAGTTTGCCTGATGATGATCTTATAAGGCCGAAACCTGTACCAACAAATAAACAGAAAATATATTATTAATGACATTTTATGAACTTAAAAGTGATTTTAAATGACATTTTTAAATAAAATTTTGTGTTCGCATTATAGACGTAATTAGGAGAAGGAGTGAGATGTTAATGCAACAGGATACTGAAATATAATATTATAAATACAATCTGCACAGAAATCCCACATCGTACCAAGGCAGTCAATCTGCGAAAATGCTTTCACCAATCTGTTTACACAGCTGCTATTTCGGATTCCTGTGAAGTAAATTCATTTCATCTGAAAACACAATGGCTTTAGTTTACTCGGAAGCCAGAGACAGTGTTCCCACAGAAACTCATCGAAATTTCCAGCCACAGTAATTTTATTCCACGTAAATTAAATTGAATTCTATATGACTCTCAGGATACAGGATGCTATAATTCAGAAACATGATGGTTATGTACAGAGGAAAGTTTTGTGATTAGTTTGTTTATTAATAGGAAAAATTAATGAGTACCAGGAATTAATTAAATAATTTTCCTGGGGAGTAAAGCGCGGCCGGCGTGTAAGGCTGACAACCTTACCGCCATTTTTGAGCCGATTGTCTAGATAGTGTGGGACCCTCAACATCTCACAACCCTATGGGTCTTCACGGCCTGTTACAGGGATACAAAAAACAATATAAATAATAATTACCTTCGTGCAACCATGAAAGTACAAATTCTACTAGAGTAGCATTAGTTAATAGATATAAGTGCAGGTATATCAAGTGGAACAGACAATGTAAGCACACAGCAAAACCCTGAACACTCAAAGACCACAGCACGAATAACAGTCCATATCTTGTGTTTGCTGTTTAATTTGTTGTTATTTAACAGGCTACCGCTGCTGCCGCTCTTGTATGTTTAGGTATGAGAGGGTAATATAATATACACAATTTGCTTGACCGGATATGAAAGGGTCGTGACCTACTTCAGGGTATCCATCAGTCACCTGAATTGAAAAGAAAAGTAATGACCGCGCCATAGCTCAAGCGATTAGTTGCTGGCTTCCTACCGCGGCAACCCGTGTTCGATTCCGGGTCTGGTCAAGTAGGATTTGTGGTGGACAAAGTGGCTATGGGACAGGTTTTCTCTGAGTACTTAGGTTTCTCTTGCCAACTATCATTCCACCCACTGCTCCGTATTTATAATCGTCTACCATCCGGGGCTGGTGCAGTAGGCCAATTCGTGGCCGCAGTCCTAAGTGGACTCAGTCTCACCCCACGCCACCCCTTTCCATTGGGCTGTTATAGGTTGTCTTGTGTTGGGCAATGAAATGCTCTTAGCGATCTTAAAATGAAAGGATGATTAGTTTGCTGGATCTGTCTGTGTTTTTGTGGGGTTTTGAATGTGTGATGTGCTCTGAAAACATGAGATGTTGTCAGAAATAATTTGCTGTGCAGCGAATATAATTGCAAGGCATATCTTTGAGATTCAGCAAACCCACTGAATGGTGGGTCACGTCATAACGAAAATATATTCAAAAATTTACGAGAACATATACCAAACCACAGAATAACTTTGTAATTAGTGAGATATATCTCGTGGGATAACATGAAGATATCAGAATTGCATTCAACGTAAATGTTTTTATTATTATATCTCTCTCATTCTAATGAGTGTCAGACCAGAATTATGAATCGCTTTATCAATGTCTGTTTGAATTTGTTGATAATTTAATTTCTATGAATTATTCTATTTATAAATCTGTAACATAGTGACAGCTGTAATAGAAATCCTAACAATATGGAGACGCGCTTGTAGTCGGTCGATCAAACAAACAGACCGAAGGCAAACCTATAGAGTTATACCGTCTAGCTAAATGAGGCCCAGGACATACTTTTCGCTTCGCTAAATGAAACACGGTTTAAATAAAAACGCTCCATGCCTCATAAAATTTTACGATCCAACTTTCAACACATTTGTTTCAGCAGAACTTGTTTCTTTACTTTTGTTGGTCTAAGAAAATCAAAATAAATTTTGTGATAATATTGAAAGCAGATAATATTAAAATGTTTTCTTTACATGTATTAAACAGTAGAAGTTACAGAAATGTTTGTTCCTTTTTATAATTAATTTAGTTTTATAGGATTTCCAGTGACGAAAATGAGGGTTCTTATTAATTTTGTCCTTCAAATTTATATTATCTTCAATATTTAAACTCTTAGATCAGCTTGATATCTGTGAGACGTCAGATTTTTCTAACTTCTTTGATTATATTTATCATTTGAAAATGCTGGCTGACGAAAGTCAGTACGGTTTAATTGTTAAGGCAGTTTCAGTAAACCTGAACGGACGTTAAATCGGCCTTGAGACATTCATTTTGAAGCGTCCCACATCATATTACAAAAATATTTTGAGCAGTCTTGAATAATATGTAGCGGAACCAATTCTATAAATGGTAAATTTCCATTTAAACAGTACTTTGAACTCCTACCCTAACCCATAAGAAAATTTACCTCCTTTTTTTATTGCTAGTGGAGTGGGACTAAGTCCCTTGTACTGCGGCCACTTCTGGCCTATTGCACCAGCCCCAGATGATAGGTGAGGGTGATTGTGGAGCAATTGGTAGAATGAAGATTGGCAAGGGAAACCGAAGTACTCAGAGAAAACCTGCCCTGGCGCCACTTTGTCCACCACAAATCCCACTTGACCAGACCCAGGATCGAACCTGGCCGGCCGCGGTGGGAAGCCAGCGACTAACCGCTTGAGTTATGGCACGGCCTTACCTCCTTTACTTTAGGTATATCTGCAGGTTCAGAAAATAAGAATTTTTATACTCTGCGAAATGAAGGTCTCTTTATCATTAAAGCGGATGTCACATGTAGCTACAAGTTCGCTGCAGTGAATTATATGGAAAAGTTGTTTGACCCTGTAATCCCTCGCTTAGCAGTCTCTCCTAGTCTTATGGAGCGACAGAGCTCTCAACATGACAGTCAATTGAATTGGATCGTGTGATATTTGCCGCACTAGCCAAGCATTTTCTTGAAGAAAGCAGTCTTCTGGGATTTGACACCGTGTATATGTGGTGTTAACCGACATTTCGGAGGAACGTATCGCGATACGTTCCTCCGAAACGTCGGTTAACACCACATATACACGGTGCCAAATCCCAGAAGACTGCTTTCTTCATAGTCATCGCCATGAAAGCCTCAAATCTTACAAAGCATTTTCTTGATGTTAAGTCAGAAATCCAGGAAAATCTGTGGTTACAATAATTTTCGAGTGGCAATCATTCCACACGGAGACCAGGAACCCTAACCACTACGTCCAGGGCCGGAGAGCGGTGAGATGCTGTCCGGGCCCCCCACATGTCACTCAGAAAGTCACATAAATGTATGCATAAATTTCAATTACAAGTTGCTCTACAACAATCTTAGAAGAAAATCGTTTCACTGTGACGGAATACAGGGTGAGTGGTAAATCAGAGCTCTACTCTAACGAAGTTACATAATTAAAAGTACGTACTACAAATTGTATGGGCGCACGTGGTAGCGTAGTTGGTTGAGGCAAGCCTGAAGGCCGCGGGTTCGAATCCCGATGAGGTGGATTTTCTTCAATTTACCTAATCCTTCAAGCCGCACTATGGTCCTGTGGTCGACTCAGTCTCTAACAGAAATGAGTACTAGGAATTTCTCTGGGAGGTAAAAGGAGGCCTTCGCCATCTGTGAGCCGATTTTCTAGAAAATAATTTGGGAGCTTCGACGTCTCACAACCCTATGGGCCTTCAGGGCCTGTTGCAAGGATAGCTTTACTTTTTTACTACAAAATATATAAAACACGTGCCATAATATTATTAAAATATGGCTAATGATCTCTAGAAGAGCAGTGAAATTGATGCAGACATTTTTAGATTTAAATTATCTCAACAATGCAAATGAAAGTCTGTGAAAAGCCAACAGTAAAAAGTGAAAATTTCATTTAAGCAAAATTAGCACTGTCTTGCTTATTAAAAATGTTAATTTAATAAGATATTATTTGGGATCCCCTCTAGGCCAGGGCCAAGAAAAATGATCCTATTGCACCCGTCTCCCCATACATTGACCTGTGTCAGTTAAGCGGTTGGCTTTCAGATACGATAACTTCTTCCCTTGCAGTTCTGTCTGATATAAATTCCACTTGGGCAGATTGTGTTTGAACTGAGTCACTTTGGTCGGAAACATATCCAGTTGTCGCAAAACTACTTGGCGTAATTAAGGAAACTGGTTCTAGAAAGTCTTGCTCATTATAATTGGAAGACATTATTATTCATATAATCATTGACGAATTATCACACTGCAATTTACAACAAATATGAACTACGTGAAATAATTTGCTTCTCATATCATTAATCTAAAACTTTGGCATCAGAAACCGAAGGTTCATTGGCGCTAATATCAAAGTCTTTCCACATGATCCCTATTGACCTTTTTCCTACTTGCCTAAGACCAATCATATTGCAGTTTCGAAGAAACTTCCGTAAACTTCTACTAGACACATGGCACCACGGTTTCCATATTCACAGCAGTCAGAGCCTAATTCTGACATCCATCATATTGCTGTCTCAACATCTCGAACTTTCAAGCAACAACGTTCCCGAGTTTTCCCACCTCTGTTAGCATTCCTTTTCTTCCAATCCCATCCCATCTATATCTGTATTCGTTACATTTTACTAACGTAACAGTTAGTTTTCGCCCGGCCCTAATTGGGTTCTGCAATTGCCTTTTAGGTGAGCGCGAAAGCATATGAATCTCCTCTAAATTGCGTTTACATACACACAGACTTACAAATTCATGTGAGAGGAAGCTTCGTTTAATTATTAATGAAGTTAAAATGTTTCAGACTTTGGGTAAAACCGGTTCTCACAGTCTCTTAGCTTGCAGATTTCTTATATTTTTTCTTCTACCCTGAAGATGGAGGCGATACGTTCCTCCGAAACGTCTGTTAATACCACATATACACGGTGCCAAATCCCAAAAGACTGCTTTCTTCCTAGACAGAATTATTTCCCGTTATTATGTTTTCATACAGCCAGCTATAGAAACGTTCACATTACTTCAATTTCCTTTCTCAAACAAATGTAGCTCTTCAGTGAGATATGAAACTCTGCTCGAGATCATGTGTTTTGTAGCTCTATTATAAAGGGTTCTCCTTCCACTCGCATCTACGGCGTCTGCGCTATTGCATTTCACGTCAAAGCAGAAATATGGAAACGAGCAAATGTTCAATGCCTCAAACAACTTCAGAAGCGTACCCATTATTTAACATTCACCTTCTGAGCGTTCTGAAAGTAGAGGGGAAATCAAATTTAAAGTTACTAAGGCAAAAAGATTCACACGTTATTAAATTCGAGAACTTAGGCCAGCAGAAGGATAAGTACGCCTGCTCTTGATCCATGTTACAGTTGAACCCTCAGTAGTTTTGCCATAGCGTGTACAGAGTCGCCGAACTTATGAATTCCGTCCGTAGCCATTTAAACAGAAATAACCATACACATTGTCACGTGTTCATGGCTGCGTGACTAATAATAACGGGTTTTGGATCGGATGGCTGGATTTATTAACACCTTCCTTTAAAATCACCCATAAGCAGAATAAATTACAGCGCTATCTCTAATCTACTCACTTCACAAAATTACAAGGACACGCTAAGACTTCTCAGTTTTCACTAGTCGTATCCTGGCAACGGATTTATAATAGTCCCATGGTAACTATAGCATACATATAGTCTTCTTTTGACATGCTAATTCTTTTCTTCACAGGTTGATTTTGAACTGACAACTGAACCACTACTGAACTGACAATTATTGTTGGCTTCTCCTTATAGAGTCTCGGGTCAGACCACAGCATAGAAAACACATCCGTTGCCCAACGCGAACCACATAGAGAACACTTCCTGCTACACCGATTCTATTGTTGTGTGCATGTATTGCGGGCGTTGCCTAGAAATGAGTCTGCTCCGTTGTTCGTTGAGTATTTGTTGCGGGCTTGTTTACCAAGGCGTTCCCTAGCAACGGGTCTACATGTCACAGTACTATACGTACATTCCGCCTTAACATTAAAGAACTTTGTATAATACCCATAAACATAAACACTGATTATTTCCTTAGCAATAGCAACCGACTATTATTTAAATGAGGCACTTAAACCAGTATGGTGGAGTGGAAAAATAAACTCTATCTAGAAAGTTTCTGAAGATACCTCAGACCTTGATTAGGATACTTTTCTACAGAAAGGTCCTGTGAGCTTAACGACATCTTCGGTATGGTGAGGTTGCTTGCTCTTGTATGCCGAAAAGAGAGTCTATTGACTTTCTGCTTTTAACGTAGCGAAATATGCCACCGAGGATGACACAAGATCAAAGATATTTAAGACAGAGAATACAGAGTATTATGTATTGGAAGGAAACAAGGGTTCGAACTCGTCCGACTAGACAAATCCTGGCAATACTAATTGCTGAACTCACTCACGTGGAGCTGAGCCCTTCTTGAGAAATTGCCAATTGTGCAGCTACTCAAGAACTTCCCAGTATTTTATGGAACCCAAAGGTTCATTACCATGTCCACAAGAGCCCTCCACTGGTCCCTATCCTGAACCACATCAATCCAATCCATACCATCCCATCCACTGTCTCTAAGATCCATTTTAAAATTGTCCACCCACCTCCGCCTTGGTCTTCCAAGTGGTCTGTTTCCTTCTGGCTTTCCCACCAATATCCTATAGGCATTTCTCTTCTTCCCTTTCGTGCTACATGCCCTGTCCATCTCTTCCCCCTTGGCTTCATCATTCTAATTATACTTGGAGAAGAGTAGAAGTTATAAAGCTCCTCATTATGCAATTTTCTCCATCCTCCTGTCACTTCATCTCTCTTTGGTCCAAATGTTCTCCTCAGCACCCCGTTAATTCGCTTTTTTTGTTATACTGTAATAATCACTTCAGTAAGAGCATAACGGACCTCTACGTACCTCACTTGAACCTTATTGTGGACTCACCTTCGCTCATATTCCAAAAGTATGCTGCTCACGATCGTAAAACCAACAATCGAAAAAAGCGAGATTATTCTCAAGATTGCCGTTGTTTCCATGACAAATTACATCTGGTATTACAGTTTCGCGTTAACAAAATTTTCGCTCTAAGACTCGTGTATTCTCTGACTTTGGGTGTGACATTTCATCTGTTCGTAAAATCGTGGTTCATTAGAGTCTTTACCAAGGGGGTTAAGGTAATTAAAAATAAATAGTATGACTAATTGCTGACCATGGGGCCACAAATTAGCAGGATCCCAGCCCAAATCTGCCCTTCAGCAGCAACTCATTCTCTTTCACGCTTCGGCAGAAGAAAATGTATGTCGTCACATTTGTTTCTACGGACGGACACAAATGGGCCGCCAGACAATCAGTTCTCCACAGCACGATACTCACAGGGGAGCAGACTAATTCACTGAGTAGCCTCTTGAGTTTTCGCTTTTGGTGACGATAACATTAGTCTTGCATCTAGCGTACAGTCCACCCAGAAAGTTGGCCGATATTGAGATAATTTTCCTTATGCAATTTGGAGATGTCAAACGCGTTTGAGCAGCTTCCCTCTGCGTCTTATTCTGAGTCATTCACTTTGGAGCTTCTCTCACATTTTTGACGCCCTCTGTCACGAGGACAAAATTTTAATAACGTTTGAAGTAACTGATTTTATCTATTTAACGTTAACATTTTCAATATAGTTGCCCATTTGAAATTGTCACGCAATAAGCACATTCGATTTTCCATTTTACTTAAATACTAATGAAATTTTCTACAGCAATACACATTAGAAGTGTCAAGAGCTAGCCACTCTCAATAGCTGCACCTGCATAACTTCCTTACCGACTGTGACATTTAGAGAAGCACCGCATGTAGAAATAATTGTGAATAACAAAATTTTGCAGCTTCCCCGGTCTGTGTTTTCACTGTAATTCAAAATGTACTAATTAACGTAATGTTTTTGGAAGAGATGTGGAAGAACTCATAGAATTGCATCGTAAACCTCATATCGCTAAGGAAGCAGTAGAATATGTTCAGATTTTGATAGCATCTCCTCCAAATATAAGCAATTCCTACTTCTAGGTTTTTTCATATTTCCACAACCTATATTAAAATAAAGATTTGTGACGAGGGGTCACCATATGTGGAAATCTGTTTCACCAATTTTATATAATTGCTAATGTGCTATGAAACAAAGCTTCGCTATCGTGTGGTTACACACTTCTGATACGAATCTCGGTTCGAAGATGAGCTAACTTCACTGAGGTTTTCCATGTTATTCTCCAGCTTCTCGACGTAGATGCTAGGATAGTACCTCACATTATGCCACGGCAGCTTCCATTTACACCAGACTGATTTATTCAGCAGTTATTACATGTATCTGTGTTATGCATTCTCAGCTATTCAAAGTGTCATAAAATATAACCGAGAAAGAGAAAAAATAAAACGAGATTATCATTTAGGTTAATATTTTACAACTATCCTTTAATTTGCCAAACGGTTTGGAGTTTTATCAATAGCAAACTTGTTTATTTATATGTCAACATTTGCTTAGAAAGCTGAGTTTTTATTTCTCACAATTTTGGGGCCGTCTGTCATAATATCGGCAGACTGTTGCAAATACAGCAGTGTTTCTTTCTTCATTTTAAACCGACATCTGGATTTCATCCATAAAACAGCGTGACCCAAAAATCAGTTGACCTAAAATATTTTCTCATATTAATGGGAATGTTGAAATTAAAACCTGCCATTCAAATCTGTAGAACGTTATCACGGCGTTGTGAGTTCATAATTCAACACTGAGGATGTCATTTCAAGCAATTTCTGTAAATTAAGTGAGTAACGAAGAAACGTATGGCGCATTTTAATGCATTTAATAAACAGTTAACTGGCTTTATGGCACATCTGTATATTAAACTGATCTACACTTGTGTTTATATATGTGATTTAGTACCCATTCACTTCGGAGTCGGGACAGCTGAGTGAATATACTGATTAGGCTGATTGCTGATCGCAGAGAAATCGGGGATTCTCTTTCGGTCAGGGGCCAGAGAAATTTGTTCTCTGGTTTGCCCAGACTGGCTATGAGGCACACTCAGCATCCTATGCAACTGGTTCCGGTGGCTCTTCGTCCGGGAACAAGGTGGCCATACCATGAATCTGACCAATCACCTTCGTCTTGTGTGGTGGTGAGGAATATGTGGAGCTAATCTTCACTCCTCTATACATCTTCAGAGCTTGTTCTTAATTAAGATTAGAGGCAATACAACTTATGACATTTAACTGTATTCTATCAATAACATCTTGATTCTCAAATACATTCTGTATTTTGTGTACATCGGATAGATTTTCTGCGTTACTATGAGTTCTTTTCTTACACGTTTCGCGAAGACCACATATAGGAATAGACATGTTTGTCGAAATGTCCAGCTGTCTGCGTGTTTCGACTCGGGAATTGATGGACTGAGTTTCAGGAACTATAATATGATTGTTATACAATTTTAGGGACCGCCTCTATGGTCTAGTGTTCAGACTTCCTGGCTACAGATCCAGAGGTCCGGGTTCGATTACCGGCGCTACCAGATTTTCTGAGAACTAGTGGGTCTGGAACGGGATCCACTCAGCCTCTTGAGGATAATTGAGGAGCTATTTCAAGAAAATCGAAATTAAGGGCCGTGGGGTATTCGTTGCACTAACCACGCGGCATCCTCTATCCTCTAAAGTTGGCACTAACTTCGCCGACAAGCGGCGGTCACTCTGTCAGTATATTTCGCTTGAGGACTACAACCAAGGCGCTTGTTCGTTCTTGTTTGTATACAATTTTAGGTTTGTAGGTCTCAGTTTCCTACAATAGATACCGGCAGTGTCAGAGGCGCACGAATTCGTGACGTGGAAGGAACACGAGTGCAATTACGGAAACAAAACAAATATAGTAACGACGATAAACTTATCAGGTAATAACAGAAATTACTGCAGAAAGAAATGTAACGCACAGTAACGAACAGTAGAGCTGTTGCGAATAAACGTACACTCGAATACGCACTGAGAATGCCAAGGTGTAAGTGCGCATGTGTGCAAATTTTACGCTCCTACAGAAATTTCATATTTCGGATCTTGTTCCTTCAGTGTTTTTTGTTGGCCCTTGTGTTGACATTGTGTTTTGATATGCTCGAAGTCTATGCTATACATCCTGCTCTATATATCTCCCAGTTTCCTCGCGGATTGTTGATGATGTTTTCAGTTTCGAGACTTCAGACGATAAGCTAACTGATGAAATGGAAAGGACTTGGAAAGAATCGGTCTTGGCCTAGACAAGATGCTGTCCCTGAATTTTGCTTGAGAAACTGAGAAAAAGTGCGAAAAACCTCAGTATGACCCGACCGAAATTCGAACCTAGCAAATACAAGTCTATAACTGAGATAGACTTGAAAGGATTCTGACGATGGTGTATACTGTACTTCTTTTGGCTTATTTTGGACTTCACCCATCATCCGGTATATAAAAGACAAAAAACCACGACGTTTCGGAGACTGGATCTGTTGGGCCCCTTGGAAAGAGCTAGTCTCAATCACTGGTCCAGTGATTGAGACTAGCTCTTTCTAAGGGGCCAAACTGAGTAGGTTTAACCTTCCCTATCCATCTGCAGACGGAGACAGATCCAGTCTCCGAAACGTCGTGTTTTTTTTTTNTTGTCTTTTATATACCGGACGATGGGTGAAGTCCAAAATAAGCCAAAAGAAGTAAAGTCTATAACTATTTCTAAATCCATCTACTCGGTCTCCTAATGATAGGGTTTGATGGCATTCTCTTGCACTCGGCCGCCGCTAGTGTCTTGTCACTCTGTGTGTGTGTGCTTGCATTCTTTGGCAGACTTCCATAACTCCTCGGACAATTACAATTTCCGCTGTTTGGGAGTTTCAGACAGTTTGAACCATTATTATACTGGTGGAAGGGAATGCCGCTCACAGTGGCTGAGCGGGCTAAGGCATGAAATGTCTTCGCACGCTCAAACATTGAGATCGTGGGTTCGAATCCCACTCAGGGCATGGAGTTTGTGTGCGTTTATTCTGTGTCTGTGTTGTTCTGTATGCAGGTAGAGGTCTTGCAACGGTCTAATCCCCCGTCCAAGGAGTCCTACAGTCTGTGTAAAAGATCAAGAAACTGAATAAGCAGGCAAGGTCCAACAACGGACTGTAGAGCCATAGTTAGAACAGTAGGAAAGAATGCGTATGGACATCACACTCCAAAACCACTCAGTACAGAACACTCAGTTTCTCTGAGGTTTATTCTCTTCGTAGCGTTGGAAAACTTAATTCGGCATGACTGTGGCTTTTAGTTCTCTAATATTGTATCATCTAATTACAGAATTTTCGGGAAAGCGCTTTCTTGTTGTGAAAAGAGACATTCTCTTTGAGAGCAGCAAGTAGTAAAGACACTCACATGGCAGTTACATGTCATGGTGAGAAGATGCACATGCTTTGCAGTGGAACAGTTCTGGTATAGCCGAGACACCAGATGATGGAATTTTGAGGCCGAAACAAGATGCGAAAGGAAGGCATGAGAGAAATATTTGCATTTTTGACGGAATTATATTGTGTATAATAGATATATTAATGCAACTGGACACTTAAACACAATATTGCAACCTATCGGTATTCTCAATTGTGTACAAAAATGTCCATGAAATAACTTCAATGAAAATTGTTCCGTTCTATATTCTCCTTCCAGTCTTCCTACTTCCGAGACATAAGAATAAACTGTGATTAACAAACACATACATCATACTGATTACGGGTGTACATAAGGTAATTGTGATACCTTTACTTAGAGGCAACATCACAATTGGTTCCTTCACCTTGAGATGTTATTAATTCTCTGCATGATACCCAAGCGTTTAATTAGGCTCCTTTACAGTAAATCATTACAGGAAGTCCCGAGATGATTTCATCCTCTCCCCCACCAAAAGACTGCCGACACTAGCCCTTGCTCTATCCAGTGCAATAGTGCCGTATATTCGGGACTATTTAGAAGTTATTTAGTGAAAATTGCCTATCGCACTTCAGTTAATTGCTCATTATAAAAATATTATTATGGAATAATATTATTACACAAGAGTAGTGCGTTTATCCATCACGCATTCCATGGAAGCCATATAATACAGAAATCCTTTTATTATAAATTTTCACATTTCAGACGAATAAAAATATTCTTTGCAGTTGCACAAATTCGATATATTTATGTGTTCACACACTTCAGGCTGTATATAACAGGAATGAGCATTAGGAAGGAAATAACTTAATTTTAGAGCCTTCGATTTACTTTGGGTATATAAGAAACCTTACTGGATTTATTTTATATCCAAAACCAAAATAGTGAGTATGCTCTTTATTCTCTGAATGGTAACTGAACAGGAAAGTATCAAATATATTTATTTCAGTTCGTATAATATTCTACCCAAATTGCTTATTTTCTGAGTGATGGAAGCTCTGAAGCAGTTCTTGAGAGCCACAGTGAAATATAGACGGCTCTGTGTAATTATGTGTTCTTGCAGCGTTGACTACTGAGAATTCAGGATGGTAGGATGTGACACCTGGAACATATTTACCAGAGTTTCGGAGGAACGTGTTACCTACACCTCGATGGTACTCCTCTATCCTGAATATTGAGGTAGCAAATTTTCTCTGAAACGTCAGCAAACATGTACTGTCCTACAGGCAGGCAGTAGGCAGTTTTCTTCGCAGATACGTGTTAGAGTCATTAAGTTCTTGGACTGTGGTTTTATCGCATCATATTGCAAGGTATTCACATACACTTACACAAATCCACATTGGCCCTCAAATTGTTGCCGTTGGCCGCTATGCAAGTCTTCCAACGTTGATATAGCTGCCGAAAACATTGCTGAAACATATTGGCAGGAAATTCCCGTACGGCGTCTCTTGCGACACTGACCTCCTGGGACGACTGAAATCTACGACCACGTAGCTTTGCTTTCAAGCGGTGACAGAGAAAGAACTCGCATGGTGCGAGATCAGGTGAGTACGGAGGGTGTTGCAAAACTGTGACCTGTTGCCTTGTTAGTTCCTTTTGGACAAGAATAGAGCGATGTGCAGGGGCGTTGTCGTATAGCAACAGCAAATTCTTCCTACGCCACATGTTTCGCTAGGGGATTTGCCTAGTTTTTGGCAGAATTTGATGTTTTCCCGTTGTTAAAACTGCCACATTTTCGATTTCCGCCACTTGAATTTAACTACAGTTTACAATAGAGGCCGTAGTTCTGCTTACACTGTTTGCACGTAACTGCTTCTTGCTGTGACGAGAAATGAACTGACAGGGCATCATATCGTGCCTCAATCTACCCGCTGTAGTGCACTGCAACAATGCTTTACGGCTAGTCCACGAACTTATTGACTCTGGTAGTACAATGTAAGGACGTGCTGAGAATATAACAGTTGGACATACACCCTATCTTTTCTGTCAAATATTATACAGAGTGATTCTAAGTTATTATCGGGGTTTCCATGGCCTATAAGTTTCAGACCGGAAATATTAAATTAAATATGCTTACAGAATATAATTGTAATTGAAGAGTCTTATAACTTATAGAATGAATATTGAAGAATGCTAAAAAACCTCAACATTCTCGCCTTTCGTTATATGTGAAGTTTGAAAATTATAGGCCACTGTACTCTCCAGTATGCCACCCATTTTGTTAACCGATCCGTCTTAATGGCATACCACATGTTCTCTATTACTTCTCGAAATAATTGTGCTTTGAAGTTAGCACGTGATTCTGTGATACATTACGAATATTTTGTAGCCCATTGATCTTCTCTGAATACATTCCTCTCCTGAGGGGTCTCCATAAGACGAATTCCAGTGGCCTGAGATAGACTGCGATGCTCACGACAACTGTGAACTTCTCCCTGCTCAGTATTCATGGATTTTAGTGTCCAGTCCGTGCTTAAACCACGTAGTAGTTCTCAATTGTGCTTATAACTTAACACCTTTCGGACACTCCTTATTGTTATTCGGGAAAGACCTTGTCCGCATTATAGTGGATGGAGCAGATTTCAGTCAAATGTTTGGGAGAAATGTTTCCGTAACGATCGGACCATCTGAATTAGAAATTCAGCAGTACGCAGCGTTATATTCCATAATAACCAGCACTGTGAGAGCCTCAAATCGTAAGCGTCAACAACAGTGCAACCCCTGGAAACAGGCCATTTATACACACGGCGATAGTTAACTGGGTAAGCAGACACCGGTACAAATGAGAATATTGGAATGATAAGACACGCTTCATTGCAAATGTCACAGCCATACAGTCATATTTAGATTGCACGTAAAAGTAGATTCAGACTTTTCTGAAATAAAAATATCATCAATTTCAGTTATTCTATGATAACTGCATCGTTCAAAATGGAAGGTTAGAAACCACTGTCTTTTTTATATAGAAATGTAAGGGAATGTCTATAGAAAACTGAGCATACGTAATAACTCTCCCCTCTATACTATAATCCAGCAGAAAAGCCTGTCGCATGCAATCGCCCTTACATAGACATTATTAGTATGGTTTGCATAAGCGGCAGGCGCACAGGGAAACTGCTGGCTTACACGGATGCTTTTAGAGGGCAAGCAAGGGAGAGGCTGTGAGGCCGTTGATTCAGCAGTCCACTCGGCCCTAAAATTAAACTAATAACAATCTAATCTCACTCAGTGCTAGATATGAAATGCATTAAGAGATAAGAATACTAAGCATCAATGAACAATTTCCATGTGAAGCCAGAGAAACCAGTCTGATTAATTAGAATTTGTGATGTTCTGCTGAATTTCTGATAACACTCGTTGCACAAGTGTAGGTAGGTAGGCTGTATTTGCGTCCGTCTTTACTTAGTTCCCACATCCATGTTCCTGATCTAGATAACACTGAACTGCACGTCAACATTTTACTCAGCAGCGATTTACTGCGTGGGACCAACAACAGCCTCGTCGTTACTTATAAAAGAAGATAATCTCGAATGGATCCTTAGTGTTTCTTTCTCACTGGCTCTACAGCCGCCTTGGACCCTGGCCTCTGATTTTCAGTTTCATGATCATTTTGCAGACGGTAGGACTCCATGGACGGGTGATCAGCTCTTCGTAAGGCCTCTACCTAAACACAGGACAACACAAACACATACGAAATATCCATACCTTGTATGGGATTCGAACCCACGATCCTGGCTTCCGAGCGAGCGAAGAGATTATATGTCTTAGACCGCTCGGCTACCGTGACTAGCGGATTCTTAGTGTATTAAAGGAAATTTATACTTTTCGCCAGATATTATTAACTTATTCAAACGAAGGGTGATGAAATGGCGGGACATGAAAGAGAGGGTGGTGATAAATTAAAGGTGAATGGGAAGAGTGTACTAAATGAATCTTAAAGGAACTGTGTGTAATTTGGATTGATTGCGGTCGGTTTAGTAGGATGAATTCTACCGGCTGGACCTTGAGAACGCATAATAAACTTATGCTTACGTTGAAGACAAGGAATTAATTTGTCAGCTGAGAAATATTTCATGTCTGAAATATTGTTGTGCGCCCAGTATAAGTGCGTTTTTTTAACTGCAAAAACCACCTATAGCATTGACTCAGTTCGGAAAATTGCAGTGAATAGCTAGTGATTGGAAGGAGAGGACTGTAGCTTATCTGAAAGTACTAGCCCGGAATTCACCAGGAATTGAACATCACGCGTCTAAGTTACAAATTACCTGCCAGCATTAAACGTTCCATGTTGTTAATTATGTGCAATTTATGACGATGTATCGAGGAATCAAGAAATGGGTGTGAATGTCCAACAATTCTTATCCTGGCACTAGAGACAGCTAAGTGATCAGCTTCACGCTTAAATGTAATTCCTTGGTTCCATTTTAAGCGCGTCATGGAAGCCGGTAACATTTCGAGTTTAGTGGCGAAGAGAAATATGCAGTGTAAGATTTTAGGTTTTCACGGCGGTGACTATGAAGAAAGCAGACTTCTGGGATGTGGCACCGTGTAGAAGTAGTGTTAACCGTCGTTTCGGAAGAACATATTGCCTCCATTTTCAGGGTAGAAGGAAAAATAAATAAAAAAATCCGCAAGCTTGTACCGGTTCTCAAGGTTTCTTCGCTTGCAGATTTTCTTATTTTTCCTTCTACCCTGAAGATGGAGGCGATACGTTCCTCCGAAACGTCGGTTAACACAACATCTACACGGTGCCACATCCCATAAGACTGCTTTCTTCAGAAATATTCAAGTTCGTAAAAGAATTCGAGCTCAGATTATCCAGCCCGTATTTGTAATTTACTCAGCTTCTAATTTCAATATCTGATGGCTAACAAAGGAATCGAACCAATTGACTAAGTTATGGGCTCTGAATTTTCGTTGAAGTGTCGAAACTTCTCGCACAGATGTAGGGATTTCTGTTGAACTTGTTCCTCGAGAATTTTTCTGGTTTTATCAAAGAACTTTATCCATCGTTCTCTGTTTATTAACAGTGCCATAATTTTAACAGTATGAATGTCATTACAGAGAAACACTTAAGCTTCGGCTCTCTTTGCAGCGTGCAACTCGTTATAAAATAAATCCTGCCGGGATTTCTACAGTGCTTGTTGAATACAAAATTTCATATTATTCGCAAAATTTTCTGCATAATAGGTCAAATATATGCAAGTAGAAACATGAAGTAATATGTACAGAATTGCTAATAATTAAAAAACTTTCGTAATTCCAGAACAGACTATTAATATAAGAAATATTAATTCAATTCAGTGAGTAATATAAATTCATTGAGGATGACGTAACATATATGAAATATGTAAGAAGACATACGCGAGAAACAATTGTATTCGACAATTTAAATGCGAAATACAACACAACAGAAATGAATGCTAAAAGAAAAGATATTGTACTTTTATTTAAATGCTGAATACAAAAAAAAACTGCAATGAATAACAACAGTAATATATTTTATATTTTAGTTCGTGAGATATCCCCAATATTAATAATATCTGATCTAAGTAATATCTCTGATTACTTGCCTGCGTCTAGTACCAAGGATAAGAATTTGTAGATATTCATAAATATTCTTCGATGCGTTCTCGTAAATTGTACTCGATTAAGCACACGAAATATTTAATGTTAAAAGAATAAGATAATCCGTACACACAGAAGGGACCAACTTAGCGTAGAGTTGATATCCACACACCACGAAATACCCACACCTCACAGCCAGATACAGCACAGCCGAATCAGGAATTTTATGAAATTTTTAAGTTTTTAAAATTAAAAATAGTGTCACATGCGACATACTAAGATGACAGTGCAACAATAACAAGAGCATATACAACAGATGATAGCCGAGTGAGGCCCAAATATGTTGTAATAAGATAATAAAGACTAAAATAATTTTTGCATTTAACACGGCTGTTCCATATATATGAAATTAGAACAAATTTTCGTAACTTGGACGTATCGCGTTCAATTCCTGATGAATTCCGGACCACTACCTTCAGATAAGTCACTAACGCCTCCTTCCAACCTGTTCGCTCTTCACTATAATTCTCCGATTTTAATGAACACTTTTTGTGAGCTCTGTATTTGAAAATGCGCACTTAGTTAGTTAGTTAGTTAGTTAGTTGGAGAGGGTGGGTTTCCCCTATGCACTTAGACCTGTAGTGGTCCATTGTGCTTCCCTCTATGATTTCTACCAGTCTCTATATCCTACCGGAATTGGTGCTTACCATCAGTCCCGCCCACCCAGCGAGACCGGCTCTACTGGCTGAGAAATATCTGTAATACTTCCCCCATCTACCGGAGGTATTAGTGACTGCTGTTGGGCGGGAAACGTTCGCAATTTGGCTCAGTGACCTCCTTTGGAGATATGAGGTTCTTTTACGTGCCGTAAAGCTACGACACGGGACCCACGGCTTAAAGTCCCTCCCGGAGGACTTGTTCCCTGAATTTTTCCCCCTTTAAAAATTCTACGACCTCCGCCGACTATTTGAATCCGCTTACTACGAGTCATGAGGTGGGAACGTTACCTCTAGACTATGGAAAATGCGCACTTAACTAAGAAGGCACAATCATTCTTGATAAAAAGACACCGCTCAGCTTACCAATTCTGTTTTCTATGTGTTCGCAATGTCCAGCCACTGGATCTTATCCTACTAAACCGAACGCACCCAGTCCATATCGCATACGATTTCTTTAAGATACATTTAAATATTATCATCCCATTTACCTCTTGATCTCCTCTGTAGCTGTGCATTCATTTCTCATCTCTCCCCTCTATGTTTCATGCTCCGCCATCTCACCTCCCTTCATTTGAGTACCCTAATAATATCTGATGAAGAGTACAAATTGCCTTTAATGAACTAAGAATATATAATGTTCATCTCTATTCTAGGTCATGGTGATGTTGCCGCTGGTCCCATGTTGTTAATCGAGTCTTCGGTAGAGTACAGACATGCAGTTCAGAATTACATAAATTAAGAAAACGGAGTGGGAACCAACAAATTACTGACTCAAGTAGAGTCTCCCTAGATATGTTTTTATCCGTCAATATCACAAGAATATTTTGAAGTCGGGTCATTTCCAACGAAACTGCGATAAAGAAGAAAGTCACGCAAACGTAATACTAGCTTCGCTTGTCGTTGAAATGTAGGGCAATATAGACGTGATTTTATTACGAACTTGCGATACAGAGAACTGATGGTTGTGGCCTCACAATTTTACACTTAGGTCGGAAGGTTATTTCTGTCAGACACTATTGATCAGCGAATAACACTGGAAACGAAATGGACTGGAAATTTCAAAAGAGGCAGAGAGTTGACGTACACAACTTGTGAACCAGCTCAGTTGATATAGTTATACGCCGCGGCCTGGACGACCAATAAAATTGTTTGCATGCAGGAGTAAAGAATTCTTCTGTTTTTCACAGCTCCTACACCTGTTCTGGTGTCCACTCACTCCCCTGTACAGTTAGTTCCAGAACTCTTCCTCAGTAGGTAAAGCTGTTGGAGCGTGAAACTCACCACTCACCTCTATCTAATCCCGAGGTTAAAAACGAGTGGAGTTATACATCCACTCCCTCGTTCGTCTTTATGGTGTGGTGATTAATTAAGTACAATGACACCTTTATCAGCAACTAACGAACTAATTGGAGCCAGGCCTCCATGAGTTTGCTTATAGTTTTTTAACTATTCAAGAACTGTCAGGACTTTGTGGAAGCCGGAAGCTCATTATCATGTTCAGACGAGCCCGCTACTGGTCCCTACCATGAGCCAAATGAGTCCACTCCACACCCTTCATCTAACTTATTAAAATCTTTTACCTTTACTCAGAAAATGGGAAAGATATCCAATTTTTTTTATTGCGGATGGCGGACTGCATCCTTGCTCATAAAGCTCTGATCGGTTCCTGGGGAATTTTTGCGTAAACACATTCACATAATTACTGAATCAGAGTAACGAATTCGACTCATGGAAATTCAGAGCGAGGTGCACATAGGGCGCTAGTCACTGAAATTCGGACTATGCCTCCATGCATTCTGACTGAGTTTCTTCAAGGTTTCCAAGTGTCCATATGAGCGAAGAATATTTTAATATTTTTTTGTGATATACAGATAACTCCATTCCTTCTTTCGCTGTTAACAATCATCGCAATATCCTCCACTATAGCCAAAGTGACAGAAAAATCAACTCTTCAAATATCACTACCTAAATTCGTATAATATTAAAATGTAAATGCTATTTTTCTTGAATTCTCATATTCGTTCATCGTTACTAAGTTTGATTTTTTTCCCAG
This sequence comes from Cryptotermes secundus, assembly GCF_002891405.2. Taxonomy (NCBI): domain Eukaryota; kingdom Metazoa; phylum Arthropoda; class Insecta; order Blattodea; family Kalotermitidae; genus Cryptotermes; species Cryptotermes secundus. The sequence continues at coordinate 84,170 of NW_019738348.1, forward strand.
TTTCTGTTGTAAGTTTTTACGCTACACTTACTTCTAGTCTCTATCTAGTAATTTCTCTCAGACAGTGTGTGTCTCTCCTGCCTCATACAGAATTCTGATCCGTGCAACGAAGTTGGTATTGCCATAATATAAAGTATTATTTTCTTTCATATTTGCGCAGCTAGCATTTTTCCTGCTCTCTGAATGAAATTAAGAAACTTCACTGTCATTTCCACTGAATCCAACCAGTGAGTGACGTTTCTCCATACGCGAAATATAAGCATATTATTTATAGGGGCAGTTTTTATTTGTGAGTTGAGAAACCAGAGCTCGACGACGGAGAAGACGGTAGACGAGACTACAGCGTCACATCCCAGAACAGAATAAACTTCGACCTATAATTTAATTTTGAAACGGCAAGTTGCATACAAAAACAGAATAATAACACACATCTCCTATTAACATTATTAATGTTAATAAAGTAAAATAAAAGTGAAATAATATTTTGACGGAAGAATCCATTGCTATGCAACGGCTCGGCAAACACTGCCTAAAAGCCGGAAAATCAGCAGAAGCAGACGTTAATTTGCTAGGCAATTGTTCGCTGTCAAATGTTTCCGTGGCAACGAATACTAAGAGATATTCCCATGACAACAAACAGAATAACAGAGAACAACTTTTCGACATGGTGAAATATATTCGGGCACCGTGGGAGGTATAAAAGGGAGTTCATTCGTGAATTCGAGAAATTCAAATCGGTCCGAGAATAGGCCGAGATTCGTCAGAGGAGTTCGTCAAACAGACGTCATGCAGGAGTTCAATATGAGAGCTGTTATAATTGATAGTAATTGTAAAGAAGTGCCAATAAACCCAATCATCAAATCCAGAACCAATTATTATTAGCCACGACAACCCCTTATATTGGGAATATGAAATAAAATAAAGGACAATAATAAGAAGTTCTGGGAAGACCTAATCGCCTCCATTCCTTTGATACGGCAAGGACTGCATAGAAAATGACACTTCCAACAATTCATCTATTGTGGCGTGTTGTATTTGTTGCCGCGGTGACCCTTTTACTTAGCCGTTGTCTAGCGACGGAAGGAAGAATACACTTTACTGAGCCGTTGCCTATGCCTAACAACGATAAGAGAGGTACAGATACGGAGACAGACTGAAGGAAGGTATTTGTGAAACACCTTTGAGATGAGTTCTGATGTCATGATATACACGTACATGCCAAGTTTCATAAAGATTGGTTCAGCGTTGTATTAAATGTGACTAAGATAATTTGCAGCCGAAGTGCTAATAAATCCAATCATCTGATCTAGAAACCGTTATTTTCGTCACGCGTCCCCATACACGTGACAATATTATTGCATTATTTCCCTGTGATTTCCTTTCCACTCTCTATCGTTTTGTGTCTTTTCTGTTATTATTTATTTTCTTGCCATCAATATGTTGTGCTTCAGTTCTTGATAGACAGCAGGAACATTAGTCATCTATGCTGGGTTATAACCAGGTGTGACCTTTTAGTTTAAGAGAAGAGACAGAGAGAGAGAACAGGTAAATAAAAAAATAGAAAGTATAGAAAAAGTACAAGGGAACAAAGATGAAAAGAAAGAAGGACGGAGAGAGGAAGGAAAGTTTAGAGATGCTTGGGGAAAATACCTGAACTCAGGGCTCTAAGTCACGAAGTTCTGTCTTCGGTTTAGTGCGTTATCATTTCCTCTCCTTCTAACCTTCAAGGAGGGAAGTACGGGATTCTCATGAGGGTACTGAATGTGGGCTCACAGTAAGGGAGTGTCTATTTGTGGTTTTTCCTCCCCTTCACGGTACTTGCTACGAACTTGCTTGAGAGCATGTTAGTCGTGTTGAGTTCTCAGGCTGCGAGTAGAGGAGAGAGTGGCTTCTGGGGTCTGCCAGAGAAACCTTATTGCACTGGCGCCTGAATTAATAAGCAACCCGCAATGCAGTAAGCGTACCTGAGTTGCTGTAGCGTGGACTGCGCTCCCGGAGAGTTCATTGTCACCTCTATACGAGTTAATATCTCTGTATCAACTCCAAAGCGGATTTTTTTTTTCTTTTTATTTTTCCTTGGCACTACAGCCTCAGTAGACCTAGGCCTACCTCCATGAACTTCTCCGTTCACTTCGGTTTTTCTAGATCTTACACATTCGGTAGGACTCTTTGGGCGGGTGATCAGATCGTCACAAGGCCTCTACCTGTACACAAACACAGAAAAACGCACACACACAAACTAAACATCCATGCCCTGAATGGGATTCGAACCCACGATCCCGGTTTCCAAGCGAGCGAAGACAGTACATGCCTTAGACCGCTCGGCTACCGTGACCAGCCAAAAGCGGATTTACTTGAACAAAATTGTAGTAGGCCCGATTTCAGCCCATGTGCCTGTTTCACGACACTGAATCAACTGTACTTTGCGGTGTTGAACAACATATTTTAGGATTTTTATGGTGTGAATTCCTAGGGATATGCGAGGACACGTTCCCAGACAGTCCTAAGAGGGATAGAAGGAAGGTGCGCAAAACATCGAATAACGTGGTCGGGCTTTGGCACGAATTCGAAACCTGACCTCTCGAATAGGAGGAAAAACTTTACCTTATTATAGTCTCTCTTTGTGTACACTTTGGATTACGTGGAAATATTGGAGTAGATGTCCCTCGTCAAGGTTCTCTAGCTTCTGAACTATTTTATTAAATATTTCCTACACACGCGTGATATTCCCAAGTACTGCTATGGCTGACACTACATGACTTTAGTACTCAATGCAGTATCGATAAACAGCCTAAGAATTAATTTTCATGGTCAAGTGAGACCAAATTGAAAATTATTTGCGTTTTGATACTGACATACACTTACATGCCAGGACTTCATTCTGTCTAATAAGACGCTTGGATGGCTCTTGTAGGCAGTAGTACCTCATGATTAATCAGCATCCTACCATATCTGTTTGAAAGAACGGGAATTGTAGGCTTATGTTGCAGTCTTCGTAGAACTTCCCATATATCCGCCCCGAGCAATGTCGAACTATTACCGGAATTGACAAGTCTGTTCTCTAACAAATTACAAATGAAACTTATCCAGATCACAAGAAATGCTGGTAATGCCCTCTTTTGTAATTGGTGTAATCCCTATACATCCATAAGAAGTTCATAATCACGCTTTCAGTCTCGCGTTCTCAGAAACACAGTAAATCCTAAACTTGATACTTGAAAACCCCGACTTCTCTGCGAAGCATACGAGAGTATTTGGAGTGGAATTTTCAAGCCTAGCACCAGTTTGGATTTTCGATTCTGTATTTGTCATGTTATATTCGTGTCATTTTCCAAGGCGTTGGCTTACAATCGTGTAGAGCCGTTGAGTATGAGTGAAAGATTAAACTGAATTCGTACAGCAGACAGCATTTTCCTGTCGTGAAAACTGAATTATTATTTAGAATTTAACTGTTTCTCGTCATTCGATGTCAGAAATAGAGACTTTTTTGCTCTAATTATGGAAGATTTCAGATAACAAACGAATATCTTAAGTGACACGTTTATATTGATTCTTTGATTATTTAACGGCGGTTTTTGAACTGCAGCAATTGAAGAGCGTCGATGGTGGGTCTGAATGAGGAGTTGGAAGGGATGTTTAATTAAACAGTCGGGCCCTTCCCGGCATAGTATTTCAGCATTCTTCTAGGGGACTAAGGAAAACTACGAAAGATCTCGGTCCGACTTTCGAGATTTCAGACCAAGTACTTCTCAAAGTGGAAACAAGAGCGCATATCAGTCGATGACGGCTTTTAGGTTTCCGTATTGTTTGTCTTCTGAACCCATAGCTTGTGTATTTAGGCAGAAAGGACAACGACTTAAGTTTATGCATATTTATTATTATTCAGTCAATATAGTTCTGGTATAAACACACCATATGTTTGCATTTACTATATATTTCGGCCTACTGTGTCCAGCATCAGATATACAAAGCTTTACTAATTACCCTTCTTTCTGTCTGCTATGCCTTCCTACACTGACCAGTGACTACACGTTGGAAGTTCATTGTACATGTATGTTATTTATATAAGGCATTCATGAAAAATGTGTATTAAATCTTAAAATTTTAAATTTTAAAAATATAAGTATATTCTAATTGGAATTTTAATTGTTTTTTATGTTGTTATGTTGCCAGATTTTTATGTGATGTTCGTCAGTGCACATTCTTGTTCTCGTTGGATTTTTTTGTGATCTTATGTTCATGTTGTGGTTATGTATAGGCCTGCAGGTTTGTGCTGTGAGCTATTCATAGACTTGGCATAACCACATCAATATCAGATTGTGGGAAGAATCCCCAAAACAAGAACGTACACCTAAAAATCTGGCAAAACAAATCAAAAGGAACACAACATAAAGGAAAAGAGAAAAAATATAATATACATATATCTTTCAACATATAACTAAATTTCATTTCCAATTAGAATATTTTCTTATATTTTTAATTTTCAAATTTTAATATTTAATACATTACATAAACAACATACCTGTACAATCCACTCCCAATGTGCAAACACTGTCCAGTGTAGGGAGGTAAGATGTAGTACATGCAAACGCATGGTGTGTTTATGCTACCAGAAGCTGCAGTACAGTGTTCCTAATTACAACTGGCTTATTAATATATCATTATAATTACCTCTGTAACGGCTCCCTAAGATCAGCAACGGGTAACTGGAAAGTAAGGAAATAAGTCAAGGACCAAAGTAGCCATGACATCGGCTACGCCATGGCATCGAGCAGATTTTTCAAACAGAAGAGCTGACTATTTAAACAAGCGCTCTCCAAACCTCTCCAAACAATTCTATATTCTTCTTACGTAGCCGCCGCACGAACCGGATAGAGAACATCGCTTTACTCCCTTGGTGCATGTTACGAATCTGTTGCGGCCATTCCTGGTATCGTCTGTTGTATAGCTACCTTATTTCGGGGTCATTGCCTAGCAGTGGGTCTACAGACCACAATATTTTAAATGTATTATGCGGATATAATTTCTTTTGTAGCTGCACACTCCACGATGCCACGTTCCACTCGAAGTTTGGAACAAACTTTCGGAACTACTGCGTGGTATTGCTAAAGACATCATTTCCTCCCATGGACGGTGTTTCTTGTGAAGCACCGCAGCTGAAAGGCAGGCAGTAAGCCCGTGCTGACGCACTTCCCGCTTTTATTCCCATTTCCTTGCTTTCCTTTTCTGCTTTGGCCGGGTGATTGATGTTTCCCCTTGGATCAAGGGGCCCATTCCCAAAGAACAAATGGCTAACAGAACGCGTTAGGTTTTTATTTTATTTTCACTAGGCTTGAAAATCCTAGTACTTGTCTGCCTCGTGCTTTCCTTTATTTGCTCCTTTGTTTTTCCTGTATTCTTATGTATTCGGTTTTGTCTTTGCCTATATCATGATTCCCCTCTTTCAGGTGACAGGAGTAATATTTCTGTTGTGCAAACATAATAATATTGTCCCCATGTGCCGACTCTTTTGTCTGCACATTCCTCTCGCAGGTAGAAGCTGCTGCTAATTGAGATACTGAAGGTATGAAACGGGTTTGGAAGGAATTAATATAAATTGTTAGCGTCGGAATTATATACGACTAATGTAAATATTCCTGCCCGCCGAAACGGATTATAAGCCATTCAATTCATAGGCCTAAATATGTTTGTACTTAAAATGTCGCCTGGAAGGACAGCTGTCTTCAGCTCTACACAGAAGCCGATGAAGACGTCATATATTGCATAGGGTTAAGTCATTCTGTTTTCCTTTATAAATTTCATTTTGACTCTGTGGACTAGTGGTCAGAGTTCCTGGATACTGATCCACAGTTCCTGGGTTCGATTTCCGGGGCTACCAAATTTTCTGATAAGTGGTGGGTCTGGAACGGGGTCCACCCAGTCTCGTGAGGATAATTGACGAGTTACTTGAACTGAAGAGGCCGCGCCATAGCTCAAGCGGTTAGTCGCTGGCTTCCCACTGCGGTGATCCCGGGTCTGGTCAAGTGGGATTTGTGGTGGACAAAGTGGCTCTGGGGCAGGTTTTCTCCGAGTACTTCGGTTTCTCCTGCCAATCTTCATTCCACCAATTGCTCCACAATCACCCTCACCTATCATCTTGGGCTGGTACAATAGGCCAGAAGTGGCCGCAGTACAAGGGACTTAGTCCCACCCCACTAGCAATAAAAAATACTTGAATGGAAAATTAGCGGCTCCTCTCTACAAACCGAGATTAACGGCCGTGGGAACGGCGGTCGTTCGGTGGCTATAGTTTGCTTACGGACTAAAGCCACGGAGGAATCTTCTTTGTAGGGTTAGCCTGACGCAATGTTCAGGCGAAAAAATAATTAGTGGGGAATGTAAGCCGGTTATCAAACTTTGGCGCGGTTTTAACTCTAACGATCTCTAAACTGCTAAGGATAGTTGAAATTAACTCCAGAGAAATCGGATAATGCCAGAAAAATCTCATAAACTATAGAGTAACATTTCTATTTCACACGAGTAAATTTGGGGTATGTGGGTGGCCAAATTACGTAAAGTCTGTAGCCTTTTCGTAATTCTTGCCACAATTTAACAGAATTAGAATATTCCCTTATACAGAATGTCCAAAAAGAAAAAGGGTTAGTATTCTGGGAGGTCATAATATCGGTTATTCTAACCAAAAATTGTATATGTACATGTGTCATATACCGAACGGTTTCCGAGATAGATTTATTTCACTGTACAGTTCCAGAATTGGTGATAAGAAAGAGTTATAACGTACTGTTTCTAATACCAGTATTTACTCTTCAAGTGATAAGGATGGTACAGTTCACCTAGTTTAATGCATTTTCGAAAATTTCACCACCAACATCAATGCACTTTGCAACTCGTGTGATGACATGGCGTGTTGCTCGTCTGAGTGCTCCTTAACGTTTCTTCATGCAGGTGATAACATCCGTTATGAGACGCAGCATTTCGTATCGTTTATCCACTTTTCTTCTGTACAATTTACTCTTCATCCAATCCCATAAACAAAAATCTAACGGGGTTATGTCTGGAGACCCTGGTGACCAGTGAATGGTACTGCCACTACCGATCCACCGATTAAGGAAAATGTAATTGGGGTGTTGCATCACAAGCACAAGGTATAATGAGAAGGTGCTCCATCGGGCTGAAAGTACATAGCAACCCGTGTAGCCAAAGGAGCATCCCCTATTTGTAATGGTAAACCAGTTTGCAGAAAGCCTATGTAATTATGTCCTGTCATATGATCGTCTCAAATAACAGGACCAGTCAACATGGCATCAGTCATACCGCACCACACAGTGAGAGAGAAACCAGATTGAAAATTTGTTTCAACAATCGATACGAGTTACTTATTTTGTTGAATCTTTCACGGGTGAAAGTAGCTTCATTACTGAAAAGTATTAATGGAAGCAGTTGGCGATTAGTAAGTAACCAATGACAAAATTCTAGACGCATGGCACTGTCCCCTGGGTGTGGATTTTGCACATGCTGTGGGTGGAATTGGTACAAGCCGTCATCATGCAATGTTCGCATATCAGCATATTCGGCAGTTGTAAAGATGTGCCACATTTTTCACAACACAATGCAATGTCACTATCAACAGTCACAACGGCCAACTGACGCTTCACACAGATTGAACATGCTTCAGACAGTGGCGCAGTATGGCGGGAGGGAAGGACAGTATTGGGTGCCAAATCTAAACTGCTGTACAGTGAAATAGTTGTAACTCGGAAACTGTTCGGAAGAGAACAAATTTATATACACAGTTTTTGCTTAGAATGACCGTTACTATGACGTTCTATGGTATTGATCTTCCCTCCTGGGACACTCTGTATAGTAGGTAGCAATTCATTTATCCTGACAAAACCATTCACTGTCATAATCTTCTTCTGGCATAGGCATTAATGAGAGAAAGAGAATGGCCTTGACAGGACAAATAAATTGCTCCATACTATATAACACACCTACCGCTCTTCCCATATGATAAAGCCGAATGTTTGACTAGTGTCCGAGTGGTGAGCTGTATGAGCTATGCACGAAACACCAGTTACAAAGCCAGACGAGATAAGAAGATTACTGTTGAGCTGATTTTATCATTATACAACAATGACTTGTAGGATCAATTAGTGTACTGTAGAGAATATACAGAATTTATTTTTTCTGAAAGTTTGAAGTTAATAAAATATTATGTTAAGACTAAGAGGCTTTCTGATCAACGTAGTTATAATCCTAGCTTGAATTTCTATCGTTCCTTAATGTACTGAGTTAACTGAGGGTATTGTAGTAGCGGTGTTCGTCTTTCATACACATTAATAAAGAACAATGGCTAAAAATACGTCATTCTGTTTTCCTGCTCGAATCATTACGAATTGTTACCCTCTGCAGGGGATTATATGTGGTTGTAATTTTCTGCTTCTGGGAAATTATCATATGTGGAATATTAGCAAAATATTTGAATCTATGGTCGAAGTTTTAAATATAAATTGTCATTCCTGGTGCTGATGCTTCACCTAAGTGAGCACAGAGAGGGTTCTTCCTAAGACATCAGAACTCTTCATTAATTTTAAGTAGTTATTTTAGAAATTATTTATAATTAACATAAAACTAAGTATATATCTCTATTTCAGCGTTTTCACTTAACCATACACGAGAGACATAAGACAACTCATTTAACCTTGTCTTAATATTTACTATGTTCCAAATTAAAAACAAGTAATAAGGTGGTGAGTGCCTTAGGAATAGTTTATTGAAATGGAAGAGGTTATTCCTGTGTATGTTAGCCCATACTTTCTTCCTAACGCTTCTGAGTGGCCACCTACAAATATTATATTCGTTCATCAGAGCAGAGTATATACATTCTCTATTTATTATTGCTTTAGATTCTCTCAACATTTAAACCTTAAAATCAGTATAAATTTATTATAAGTTATATTCTCTGTCACAGACTACTCATAGCACCACTTATTTAAGCAGGTCCAGTATATTATAAATGGTTGTAATTTACAATTAGATATTTTTCATCTCCTCTTGGCCCCACTTGGAGCACAGGGCCGATTTCTCAGTTTCATGATCATTTCACAGGCGGTAGGGCTCCTTGCACGGGTGATCAGCTCGTCGCAAGGCCGCTACCTAAACACAGGGCAACACAAACCCAGAATAAATGCATACACTCACCAAACATCCATGCCTTTTGTCGGATTAGAAAGTTAATTTTGTGTATTCATTCGCCTGCGAATTTTATGTAAATTTGTACGGCATAAATTTTCCTTAAACCTTTGCCAGATTATACCAATAACTTGAACTTGTGACTTTGCACAAGGATTACAGGCTCAGAAGAGACTAAGTATCTTCCTCGCTTTCAAGAAAATTCTTGAATTCATTTCCTTTCGTCCACAAACCCCGTAATAGAATTCTTGATTGTTCTAATTAAAGATATGAATGGCGAGGCTGTATTCGTTCATCTGAAATTTATAATTTGTGAGGTAAAGTGCGTCAACAACTGCTCTGTCTTATTCCTCTTGATCTTTTGTGAAGGAGGAAACAGAATTAGTTGGAACCATTTCTACTTTACTTTTAATATTTCCTTTATCCGCAGTTTCCAGGCGCATTCTGGGTCCTATCCAACCTCCTATTCAATGGGTAACCAGAGTTAAAGAGGCCGGAGCATGAATCTAACCATTCCCCTCCAGCTAGTTTCGAGGTAAAAAGTGGAGTTATACCTCCATTTCCCCGTATGTCTTCGTGACATAATGGTTAATAAATTAAGCACAGGGACAACTATACCTTATTTTGTTAGAAATAAAATTGTTAGTATCGATTGACAGGAGGCGGAATGATCAGACGGGTGGTTGAGACCGTTTTGGAGTGAAAAATATTTTTGTGTTAAATGCTGGATAGCTCTTAGTAGAGAGATGAAGTCAAAGGGGTTTGGTTTGGCAGGGCATTCAATATATGATAAATATGTACAGTTTTAGTATGGAAATCTGAAAAGGCGAAAACACAGAGAAAAGAGCATAATATTAAAATTGATTTTAAGGGAATAAGATATGTTTGTGTGGAATAGATTTGTTTCTATCAGGATACAGACTAGTGGCAGGTTTTTCTCAGTAGATGAAAGAATATTCAGGTCCCAGAAAAAGATGGCGCATTTGTTCACCACGTGAATGATTTTCGTTATCCGAAGAAGGACTCTGCTCCTATATATAGATCACGACGCCAAAAAAGTATGTATAAGTAAATAGTGACAACATGTTTATAATGAAAAGTAATTGTTCTTTATTTCTAATAATACTGTGACGTGGAAGACGCAACAGGAAGTAAGGGTCGCCTGAACTCTGAGATCTCGCGAGTGACGTCACATACCCCTACTCCTTCTATCATTACGCAAAGCTCGGTAAACACCCCTCCCCGCGGTGACGTAACAGCACTTCCCACAGTGACACAACAGGGGACACCGCGGTTACTACACGGCAATAAGCAACGCTCGGCAGCGTTGCCCAGTAACACCTGTAAACACGGCGATTACGCAACAGGGAAGCGAGGTGCGTTTTCCGCTGTCCGACTGAGGGTTTATAAGGGAGACTGAAATGCGTAAGGAGAGAGTTAAAATGTAGCAGTTTCCGAGTTGGATTGTATCGAGTGAATGGCAGTGACTCCAGCAGGAGAAGTAAGTGTGATACTGCAGATGATAATAGATGGGAAATTGTGAATTATGTAATTGTGAGAGCGAGTGCAATAAATTCGCTATATCCAATACGGCGTGAAATTATTTGTCGCGTTATACACCCATCACGTGACAATACAATATGTCCTCTTACATGTAACAGTGTAGTATATTGACATTTGGTTCAGTTTTGTAGAAACTCTCCAGCACTTTATGAGAATGCAGTTGACTAGCATCAAGAACACATCTACTCGAGAACTTGGATCGTTATATGTGGTACTTCTTCCATTAGAGTTTATGTGAAGTGGGGTATAAGGACACGAAAGAGACTATAGCTATTTGTGAAATATATATACGAAATTCAATTTAATGAAGTTATGTAATTAGTCTTCAAAACTTTCATCATTATCACATCGTCTATGTAAAAGAAAACTATTATGTATACTGACAGTTCGATACCCATCAGTGAGCCTTTCATAATAATATTGTGTTCCATGAATATTGAGTTTAATTTGTTTGCCTAATTCTGTTGAATTTCTGTATTTGACATCATATCCAGCCTGGATTACGGTTAGTTAATGCCTCATGGCTCTATTGATTGTACGCTCACGATTACTAGTCATACTGATAAAAATTGCTGAACAGAATATATTGTGGAGCAACCGACAGTCTAACAGTCTATGATAAACATGTGAAACACGCAACAAGAAGCTTTTGCTAAAATCCCACACCGTCGGGCCAGATAAGAAACCTAATTTTGTAAGGTACAGTATCACACATTAGAAGCGGAAATAATTATGTATCCTATTTTTATGTAAATTGTTTCACGCATTCATATATTTCGTAAGTGTTTTTATTTAGTTCACATGAAGAATCCTATTTAACATATACTTGAAACAACATTCCCTTTTGTGCACAGTTAAATTTTCAACGAAATGTTCACATTCTGCTCGAGGAAAAGAAATTGCTTCCCTCCGGGATGTTACAAGTAATATTCTTAAATCGTACCTAAGAATTGTCGTGGTATTTCATTCTCTGAATGTGAATTAAGGAGCTATTTCAGTTGTATTATTAATCTTATGTAATATGTGCAAATTTATATTAAATTTAACTTAAATAAAATAGCAGAACGAAATCTGGTGATTATTTCGCTTATATCATAAATAATAATGTTGTGATTTTATACTCAAGAGATGTATGAATGAGCTCTCTAATAAGATCAGGTGTTTGACAAACTATTGAAAAGAATTTCGTGTCTTTTACTACATAGGCATTTATTGATTAGTATAAAAGTTTTCTCGTTTCATTTATTTTCTTTTATGTTCAAAATGTACGAAGTGTTTTTTATGTGGTGGTGGTTTCAATTTAATTAACCTAAGAACTTCTTTCTCAAAATGCATTGGAAATTCACAATCAAGTTCCATATTCACAACGAATAAAATTGAAAACAAAAAAATATTACATACATTTTCAATATTCTTATGTGCACACATAAAGATTTTTAATTTAAATATTATATTTTTTTGTTGAAATGATAAGTACTCCGAGGTTTCTCATGTAGGTGTTAATTCACGCTTCGTAAATATGGATACCCAAATAGATCAGGATCTTTTCCACAAGAATTCCACGTGCATTTTAAATATGTATTATCGGAAGTTAAAATTTTAATATTGTATTTTATTTATATCTGCATTACTCATCACTTTACGTAACAATGTTTCTAAATTTTCAATATTGCTAAACCGTTATACAATTGCACTAAGTATTACATGCTTCTGATAAGAAATATATTTTGCAGTAATTTGATTTTATAAAATTACATATGCAGTTTTCCTAAAAATTAATGTGATAAATGTGTACATGTATGTATATATGATTTATTATATAAATATTTAAATAAAACTCTAGAACATTCCTTTGGTTGTTCATAAAATTGCTGTTTCTGTAGATACATCTTCATGTTTATTTCCGTCTTCTAAGGCCCTATCTCTCACCGAAGTGAATGGAGAAGTTCATGGAAGTAGGCCTAGGCCCACTGGGGCTGTAGTGCCAAGGGGGGGAAAAGGGGCCTATCTCTTGCTATTTTTTTAAGGTTCCAGGGCAGTAAATTTCTTAAAAGTATACACTAGGTTTACTTGTGTGCTGACTGGTTGTTCTGCTAATTTACTCTGCATGTGGGAGGCACAACAGCGAAGAAAAACTTTATAGAATTTCCGGAAGTAAATGCTAGCTCCAAAACCAATAGTACAGTCTCTATCTTCCCAATTGTTCGCATCGATTACCGATGAAATCGCAGCTCCCAATATGTATTGCTCACTCCGCAGTTTTCTTTTCATGCAGCTCAGTAATTGCTTTCGTCGCTTCTCTTTAATTTGCATAGGAGACAGTGGACAACAGAAAACCTTTCAAATTCGTGACCTCGTCGAGTAATTGTGATACGTGTAACATCATGATACCGGAAGAAGGTGCACTAGGGTGGCAGTCGTCAAGGATGTTGACATTTAGAGTGAGCTAATTCATATTAGAAAACTCTTCCCTTGCCTTTTAAACCGTTTCCATCTCTCTTTATCTCGCGTCATCTTCCTCCATTGCATTCCTTTCCTCGTCAACCATTCTTACGTTATGCATGTTAAGTACTTCCCAGCCGGTAGTAGAAATTGCGGTCTGAGAACAAACAAAAAAGTCCTAGTACTTTTCAGAAGTAAAGTAAAGTTATTGGCCCAGTTTAACTGCTGCTAGTTCACTTGAGATCTGCTTGCGCGGCTGGTCTCCCATTTGCAAGTAAAACGTACGGGTATATTGTCGTTAGCCATCGCGAAGAATATTCATATTGTAGTTCTATGGATCACGATACCAATTTATTGACTGGCAGGTGAGTACAAATGTTTCAGAGGAATATACTGCCTCCATTTCAGGGTTATTTAAGATTATAACACGGTATCACAATCCAGAAGACCACATATAATGTTACTGTAAATATAGAATTATGTAACTATAACGCAAAGTCCTTGAAATACATATAATTATTATATAATAGATATAATTATTAGATATGATTTAAAACGTAACTAATAAGAACGCATAAGTAATTTAATTAGGATTATAATAACACAATGGGGCTATTGAGTTCTTAGACTGGAAACATATATAACTCATTCCATGCAGCGGAACCCTTTCTGAATGCTTATAGTTGCTAACATACTTATCCATTATGGGACGTAAGTATTCCGTACAACGATCATGAGAGCCCTTCAAAGGCCCAAACATTGGGACAAGGACGGAAGTATGAAACTGGCACCGAAACGAAATACGTAATCGCACTGTCATTATCTTTGGTCTGATACGTTTATAACTGTAAATATTTGGATAGGAGTCTTCAGCTTACAGACTTCAATATTGACTTAAGAGTGACGCCGTCATTTATATGAACGTAGGGACTTTAAAATATTATAGATTTTGGGAGAGTCATATGTCATAGTATTATAATATACAGAGTTATTAAAAAAAGAATGAACCGATTTTATTACGCAATATTTTATTAAAGGAAAGTAATACGAAACTCCAGCCAAGTCACAAGTATTCTACTCACAATCAACTTTTATTTCCTGCCTTACAAGTAAGTGTTCAATGTGGGCACCACCTGCAGCACGGGCAACATCAGTGCTATAAGAGAATTCCTCCCAGGCGCGTATCAGCATATCGCGATGCACTGAGTTAATCGCTGTTGTTATTCGTTGTTTAAGGTCATCGAGGTTAGTGGGTAGCGGTGGAACATAAACGTGATCTTTTGCATATCCCCACAAGAAGAAATCACACACGGTGAGGTCTGGGGATCTCGCAGGCCAAGCCCAAAGAACAAGGTCTTTGGCCCTCTTCCGACCAATCCATCGCTGGGGCACTTTTTCATTTAAAAAAGCTCAGACCATCAGGTGTCAATGGGGCGGTGATCCATCTTGTTGAAAAATGAAGTCAAGCGAATCTGCTTGCAGTGAAGTGAAGAGCCAGTTTTGGAGCATATCGAGATAGGTTTGTCCTGTAACGGTGTTTCCTTCAAAGAAAAAGGGACCATAAACCTTGTCCTGAGACACAGCACAGAAGACGTTCACCTTAGGGGAATCGCTTTCGTGCTCAACTGTTTCATGTTGGTGCTCTGTTCCCCAAATACGCACATTGTGACGATTGACTGTGCCGCTCAAGTGAAAAGTCGCTTCATCACTAAAAATTAAACGTGAAATGAAGGTTTTGTCTTCCATCATCTCCAGCATCGAATCGCAAAATTCCATCCGCTTCCTTTTGTCGTCATTGGTAAGTGCCTGAACGAGCTGCAGTCTGTATGGTTTCAAATGTAGACGTACTGTTAGCACACGCCAGATAGTGGATTGAGGGATCGCAAGCTCACGGCTAGCTCGATTTGTTGACTTCCGCGGGCTCCTCTCAAACTCAGCACGGATTCTCGCCACTTGTTCCTCCGAGACTGTGGTCGTCCTGGACTTTTTCCTTTACACAGACACCCACTCTCTTGAAACTGTTGAAACCACCGTCGAATGTTCTTAGGACAGGGCGGATTAATGCCGAATCGCCTTCGAAAAGCACGCTGCACTGTGACAACCTAATTTGTTTTCTCGAACTCGAGAACGCAGAACGCCTTTTGCTGAGGACTCGCCATTCCGAGGGTAAACGAACAACTGGACATTGCCGGAAGAACGACGCGACTTCAGCGCCCCTGTGGCAGCCATTCAAACGTAGATAACTCCTCTTTCAAATGGTCACTGACTCATTCCATGACGATGCTTGAGAACTGAAGCAATGCGTCATGAAATCGGTTCATTCTTTTTAAATAACCCTGTATAAAGAAGAATTATTGCCCGGAGCTCTTCTCATCTGAGGTATGCACTGACTGTTGAAGTACATATCATTTAATAACTTTTTCTGTTAGGCTGTAAGAAGAATATAAATTAGAATAGAGAGCAATAATTTCGTCCTTTTTTGTGTAAATTCTGAACTTTGTTCTTTTAATTATAAAATGTAAGGGTTTTAAAAAAGATCAAATTATAGATAAATGGGTCTACATAAGCACAATATACTTGTCAAAGGAACATTATTATGCGGCGGAATGCGGTTACCTGAAGTTTCATATTATTACTGAATTTCAGGGGAATCTGTTGAACCAATTATGATCCCACAGCGAAGTCGGAAAGTTAACTATCAGGTTTTATCTGAACGATGAAGTTTGGCGCTTATTCCAAGTTGAGAACAAATGTTCCTTCATGACGTTACTAATCGATCAACTGGAAGACATCCAGAGAGAGAGCGACTGTAAACACAATGTAATAATACTAACAGGTTCACAGTAGTAATCCAATTCAGTTATTCACTCATCTGTGTTTTGGCTTATCTCAACATGAAATTATTGGAACTCCACACGTATGAAGCCTTGCGCCCGAGAAGGCCTCATACGTGTGGAGTTTTAATATATTTTCTTAGTTCTCGCTAATGGTTTTTGCTGTTTGATTTATGTACCCCATATTGGAGTTGGTACAGGTGTCTGGAGATAAGGAATAGCTCTAGCGACTGGTCCCAACTTAGTAGGTTTCACCTGAAAACGGAGACAGAATCCAGTCTCCGAAACGTTGTGTTTTGAAAAATAAACAGGACGGTTTTCAGATAAAGACAAGACGATGGATAATGTCCAAAATATAATATTTGTACGTAACATAAAATCAATACAAAGTCCGTCGAGTGTAACAATGTTTTTTAGGTCACTTCTTTCTCACTCTTGCCTTACATGTTTCGGTTTTAGTAAAACCATCTTCAGAGGCACATGGTACTAACAAGAAAACACTGGCGTTGTTTAACTGTACACAGTATATATGCCGTGTAGGCACTGCTACAAATATCGATGTGTAAAAGCACAACACTAGCTTGGAGTACTGAATGCACGTACAGAATGCACGTTCAACCTTCGCATTCCATCCGAAGTTGCCCTCGCGTTAAAACATCACTATTAAAATATTTAAAAAATATTTAAAAGTTTAAGACTTTTGAAGTAAAATATAAAATTGTTAGGCTGCTTCTTAATTTATCCCGATGTTGGGAGATGTCTTGAGGTTGTATTGGCTGCAAAGACATTGCATTACATTAGGTTTTACTTTGTATTGATTTTATGTATAATAGTGTAACGGACCAAAATGAAACAATTCAAAATTTGTACGTAATATGATAAACGGAGCTGTAAATTTAAAAGCAATAGTTTCCAAAACACAGGGCAGAATTTAGAACGAAGGTAAACTTGAATAAGAAACGTGTAGTGATATGGTATCTCCGCGTACTGATGTGTTAGCACCAGTAAACCTATTAGAATTCCAAAAAACGGAGGCATATTCAAGCTTAAATCTAACTAGGATGAAATATAGCATACAGACCCGTTGCTAGGTAATGGCCCATACGCACGCAGCAGAGAAACCCGTCACGTAAGCGGTGACGTCACGCGACAATAGAAGAGGTGCTGCAAGTAGCGTTCTCTGTGGCGACTGCGACTCGGCGACTGCTAGACTTCAACTCATACTAAATACTAGTAACTCTCTCTCTAGTAACTGGTCCAATCCTCACTACTCCTGAACAGTGTTCGCTGCTCCTTATTTTAAGCTCTGCACGGACAACATAGAGAACACATTGCTGCTCGGCAAGAGATATCAAATATTTTTTATCAGGTGTTTCTACCTACGCATTGCCTAGCAATAGTCGCTGCACGGACTCGCCTATTGCGTGACGTCACAGCCTAGCGGGGAGGGATGTTTACTAAGCGTTGCATAATGATGGAAGGAGTTAGGATATGTGACGTCACTCGCGAGAAAGCAGAGTTCACGTGACCCCTACTTCCTGTTGCGCCATCCACGTCACAATTATATATATATATACACACATAGACATTCAGTGGTTGAGAAAGAAAATGTTATGCTACGAACTAGATCCAACAACTGAATACACATGAAAATATGGATCTGATATTATTATGGAAATTAAATTAGAGTCAAGAAATAATTCCAGGTAGTAATAGAGTCGGCACGAACTTGACAAAATGTGTGCTCATTGATAAACATGTTAGTTTCTCTTGATAAGGGTGTAACTTCAGTTTCAGAAGAGTTACCAGTGCACCAACCCTGTATAGAATCAATGTCGGACTGTAGTAGATAGCATTGAATCCCTGGGTGTGACGCGCAGAGAGAGATCGTGTGCGGGAGGCCCCATAACCCCGGGGAGCAGTGTGGCGAGTCTAAGTCTCCCTTGTCTGGGGCCGTCGCCGGCAGGAGCTGCCAAGCTTGTAGAACCGAAGTCGTTCTCTTCAGAGTACTATTCCTTGAGGTTCGAGCACTTATTTGATAGCAAACTCCATTTAACGCTAAATATAGTAAAACGTACTATAATATAATATTGTCACGTGTATTACTGAGGGTAGACGGGGTTTGGATTGGTGAATCGACTTATTACTCATTCACAGGTCGTGATTACAAATAATTATAAAAATAAAGATTATTGTAATTCTAGTACACATTTTCAAGGTCTGCTAGTCGTTACTTGGGAACGAATCTTACCTGGTTAACACTTCACAGCACGCAACTAATGAAATGTCTTCTGAATTCTCTTACGAATGAATCTCTGACTGATGAATCAATTCTCAATGAATTCTCACCTGTCCTCCCTTTTTGTAATTTCGGGAGAACCGAATAGAGGCCACCACCTCGAACAGTTAGTTCATTCTGTTATTATTTGTGTCTTATCCATTACTCCGAAATGTAGCAACCTGCTACTAAGCAACGGAAATACCACTGTCGACTCCGTAACCTCAAGAATGTGTTTACCGAAGCGTTGTCTAGCAATTAACCATTTCGGTTTTCGGGCTCCATGTCACAATATAATACAAAACAATATAACATTCGAAGTTGGAGTTTAATGTATTTGATGTGACTTAGGAGTCAGGGATATCTCAATAGGTATAGTGACGGCCACGGCCTGGACGGCTGGAGTTGGACTCCCGGCACGAGTAATGTCTGGAGCACCTCCAACCTCCTATCTGATTGGTACCAGTGGCTCTTTATCCGGGTTAAAGCGGCAAGGGCTTGCTTTTGACCACTCACCACCATCTAGTGCTGAGGTTAAGAACGGTGAAGTTATACCTCCACTCCCCCTATACGCCTTAGTGGCGTAGTGCTTGACAATTTAACTAATTAACTTTAGCTTCACTTTCTACATATCCCTTAAATTAAGTTGAATTGAGTTTTAGACACAGAAGTAAGAATTTTCTGTGTATAATTTATAATAAATACAAAAATAAATAATTGATAATAAATCTTTGTATAAAGAACCGGTTATTAAGACAAGTAATTAATAGAGTTTGGAGCTTTAACTACTACTGATTTTCAGTTTTCCTCTCGTGATAAGTATTCTTGTCATAAATTTATTAAGTGTCGTGTTGTAACAATAACATATATAATTTGAAAGCTATGTTGATTTCCTATTAGTTAAATAGTACCTCAAACGCTTGTATGTGTTCTTCTTATGACCCTGTCATGAACGTTAATAATATCAATTACAACTATTAAAAAAATATATTAATTTAATATGAACAAAATTTCTGAAATTTCCAAATTTCCATTAGTAACCTCAATATAAACTACGTGAGAATGTATGAGGGGAACACTGCAATAATTCAGTTCTGTGTCTTGTATGGTGTTGCCATCTATGATAAATATGAAGGATTACGAAACAAAAATAGGCCTGTACAGAGTCATAAATTGAAGGAAATATGGTTGGTTTGATGCTGAATTCCCTTAAACTAAATTCTGCTTTTTAATTTCGTACATTGTTATGTGATAAACAATTCATCAAGAACATTTCTTCTTCACGTCTGCTCTCTAAGAACATTAAAACTAGAATATACAAAACTATAATTTTGCCTGTGGTTCTGTATAGGAGTAAAACGTGGTCTCTGACATTAAGGGAGGAATACAGATTGAGAGTATTTGAGGAGAGGGCGCTTAGGAGAATATTTGGACCGAAGAGAGATGAAGTGACAGGAGATTGGAAAAACTGCATACTGAGGAGCTTCATAACTTGTACCCTTCTCCAAATATAATTAGAATGATCGAATCAAGTAGAAAGAGATGAGTATGGCATGTAGCACGAATGGGGGAGATATTGGTGGGAAAGTTAGAAGGAAAGAGACCACTTGGAAGACAAAGATGTAGGTGAGTGGACAATATTAAAATTTATATCATTGGGAAAGGATGGGATGGGTTGGATTGATCTGACTCAGGATAGAGACCAGTATAGCGCTGTTGTGAATATGGTGATGAACATTCGGGTTCCATAAAATGCTTGGAAGTTCTTGAGTAGCTGCACCATTGGCAGCTTTTTATTAAGGGCTCATCTCCATGAGTGATATGTGATGGACATATTTTCGAAGGTAGTAAAGGTGTTAATGTCTAATCCTTCAGACCCCTTGAATGAGCCGTATCATCGTCCAGTGTTTTCACATACATATTCACTGCCAGCAACATTACCGCATCGTTTGCACAGATTTTCTTACTGAAGCACCACGTTATATACAGACAGACGTATCCGTGTCGAAAAGGAAATCTTGCGCACACAAAGTTGTCTCCAAAGCAGCTGATATACAGGCAGACCCTTTGGCACAAACTTCTGCCGTAAGTCAGAAAGAATTCTGTGCAGCGGAACTTAGCACCAGGATCAATACGCTTGGCAACTAAGATGCTGAGAGCATCGCCATTTTGCTTTAATCAGAAAGTTGCCAAACCACATTCCGCTACTGCTGAGTCCTATCAGCATTTCTATATTCCTCAGTTGCTAATGAGAAGGATTTCGCCCTAGGGTTGAAGTATCCTGCCAACCATACACAGAGATAAAATTAGCATCTCTACCAGAACTTCATTGTATTTCTGTTGTTTATTTCAACAGCGTAAAATTCTGCCCCGGATATACTGGGAATGACGAATATGATTGTCGGGTTTAAATTAAAGGGACGTAAATATATGTATGTATTCCAAGAGGTGAATAAAATTGCTCCAGAGTTGTATAACAGGATATTCACGGACACTACTCATACTGCTTTATTACGTAAAGGGAGCGAATAGGCTGGTGTAGCGGTAACGCTATAGACGTGTATTCGAGAGGCGTTAGGTTCGAATCTTGGCTTTCCTGAATGAATATTCTCGTGGTTTTTTTAGGTTTGTGTCAACTTCATTATTCTTTCAAGAACACTGTTTTGTCTTCTTCCCCATCCGTAAATTTAGCTCTGTGTCGGAGGCTGCATTGAAAGGGGCAACTGTAATGACTGTAGTTTTTTTTTTCCATCTCCGGATGCTCCATTAGCTGAAGTTTGGAAATCCTTATGAGCGTGGAAGAAGAAAAGGAAGATTTCCGCGACGGAATGAATAAGTTTCTCCATGTTGTCATTTGATATAACTCAGAATTGTTATGTCAGAAATCAAGTCAAAATTTTGTTTCTTTGTTTGTTCCTGTTGTAGAGAGACGTTATTCAAAACTTTATTTACGTAGAGCATGTGGAAATTCTAATTGTCCCTGTAATACTCCGTAATAATTTCGAATAACCCAGAAAAAGAGAACAAAAAATTCATTAGATGCGGTTGCATAAGACAAACTATATAATTTATAATATTTTCCTAAAAATTTAGAATGATGGACCGGGCACGTAGAATTTCTGTGGAAATAAACTTCTTTTAATACTCGGTGTGAGAACCTTACATAATCTTGCAACTTGGAAAAATATTTTCGAATTAACGATGAGTATAACCCCACCAAATAAAGAATGTTCTGTGAAAGTGGACACAAAATACACGTATTATTGCTCTTGGGAAACACCAGTGATGAGCTTAAGCCTGAATGTATTCTGTCACGGAGAACAAAATAATATTGCTCTTAAATGAAGATTATAAACCAAGGAATTTGTATAAGATTGTTTATTAAATATTGTTTCTGTTTTGAGCTAAGGGACACACGAAGAGGTAGAATTAATTTTGTATGATAATGGCATGATAATGTCGAAAATGACAACACTACAAAATAAATACACTAAATGAAACCATAAACATTGCATACTCGTATACATAAAACACTGGAATATTAGAACAGAATATTATTGCCCAATTTACTTATTGCTCCTTACTGTAGTGAGTAGATTGTAAATTCGCAGAGAGAGAGAGAAAAAAAAAGAATATTATTGTCGTTATTTTTGTTGGCATGTGCTTCAAGATAATCAAAGTATTCATTTTTTTCCCACTCGAGGATCTTAACCTTGTTGATTGGGACTTGACGTATATGGAGGCTATTTCTGTTCTGAACTAGACACTCATGTAAAAGTCACTTCGATATCGTTCAAATTCTTGCATTACAGATGGCCATTCCTTTAATAAGAACTCACTCAGACTATCGTATTATTTTTAGTTACGTTTTGTAAATGTTCAGTAAATACTATTACCAATTCAAACCACGTCTATAGTCACTCAGTCATGTGACAATATATTCGTGAAACTGTATGCAGATTAATGTAAAAATTTTCCATCCATTTTAAGCTGGTAAAATTCTAAGAAAAGTCATTAAACAGTCCTAATAAAAAAAGAACTTTCAAAGCCGTTGATAAGCCTGTCAGTATTGACAGACACTCTCTCTTCATACAGGACGCTATGGTAATCTCTCCATACTGCAGATACTCACTGCTGCTCAGGTAAATCTCGGAGTAGAAGCCCTCATACACAGTCAGCCGCTCGGCTGCTGGTACCGCAAAAGCATTTGAATCTCCCATGCGTTTCTTGTCAGGAGTAGCACAGCCCTTTCATAGCCGATATATGTGTGACTGACGCAGTTACTGCACCTGCATTTTGGGACGGTAGGACCTATAAATCGATCTCACACAAATGAATGGAAGGGTAATACTAAAATGAATCTCTTAGAAATATATTGAGAATTTGTGAGATGGATTGAATTGAAACAGTAGGTTCAAACGTTTAAATTTATGAAGAGTTTTATAATATTTTGCGCGCCTTAATTATAAGTGCTGAAGATCAGCTCACACTCGGCGTGACGTCATGGCGGCTGCCATTCCCGGATTCCATCCCCACCCCTAATAATGTTGACGTACTACCCTCATCACGTGACCCTATCCCACCTCCTAGTCTCGGAACGAGGATAGACGTACTGTGCAGTCTATCGTACGACGTTGACCGGAGGAGACGTTTACCAGCTAGCAGGGATTGTTGTTGCAAATTCCGTTTCAGCTGGGTTACTCAAAATTTGGTTTGGTATCTGGCTGGCTGGTAAAGTAAGGCTGCCCGCATCGCAAGCCGTTGGGCAGGACGGTTGTGATGCGTGTTATCATTTTGTATTTACCTGCATCTGTATTATTTGTGTTTGTTAGGAGGTAACCCATTCAAAGCCCAAGGGAATTTGGAAACTTGGGCGAGTTGGTTTATTTTGCGTCGCAAGTTCTGGCGACAAGATATTGCTTAGCAATCGTATATTAGGTTGTTGTACCCCGTGTTCTGCTAGGTTTATGTGTTTCTTTGTTATTTTTGTACTTTATTTATTTATTTTGTTACTAAATTTTCTTTATTGTTATCTGAGGCCAACATATCACTGTAGCTCCCTCACATAGCTTGGATACCTCACGTCTATCTCGGGGAGCGTGCGAACACAGCGATAGAGCCAGCGGCGACGGGCTGCTTCTTCCCTCTTCACGGCTCTCGTAATGAGTAGTGTTTGAGAGAAGAAGGGGTAGGGGACGGTTCAATTGTTCAGGCGAATAACTGTCATATCCATCAGAAACTTTCCGTATGGTGCCATTTTCTTCGCCAAGTATTTAGTTGAAATAGAGAATTTGATGATATTTATATGTAAAAGGGATTTTCATTGGAATACGATATCTGTAGCAGTATTTAAAAATCCTTTTACTTTCAACGAACAGTTCTACTATAGTGCACTGTGTTAGACCAGTACGACAACTAAGATGACGAGAAAGCTCCATGTAACAAACAAGTAAAGTCTTAAGCAGATTTTGCTACTTCATTTTGACTCGATCGACAGAGGAAGAGGGAGACTGGAATTACAGTCTTTCACACTGACTGGGAAATGCCAAAACATTCATTTACGTTTATACAATAAACGGTCCACCCTGAAATATGTTGGTTGGGAAGGTAAAAACTGTTTGTCATTAACTGCCTCGTAACTCAGAAGATGTAAAATGAGACAAATGGAACACACTCCACATTTCTCATCCTCTGTTCCTGTCACAAAAAAATCATGACGTCCAACATTTCTACATTATATTTCTTTTTAACTTTCTAAATTTGTTAAAACGTTGGTAGGCTTACATTCACACAAATCTTAATCTTCCTACGTATAAAGCATTGAAACGGATTCCCATCATCAGTGAGAGAGAAGGTTTCACTCTACGTGCTGTAGTGTTTCATTAATAAAAGGGTTAAAAGAGAGAAAATTTAATAGTTGAATCACATAATTTAGGTCATAAATGTTATGCTGGAATATAAGTTCCCTACGTAACTACTCTAGTATGTAGGTCATTATTTCGAAACTTCAGAAGCGAATTTTATCGTATAATTTTCTCATATGAACAAACACTAATCTGCAGCTGTTTATCCTACTCAGTGGTTTGAATTCCCTCCAACCAACAATAAACATGAATGGTGATGACTGATATCTTCGTTAAATTAAGAAAATCTAGTGGTATGAATATTTAGATTTTCACAATCTAGCAGTCGAAATTATCCCTATACATGCATACCATACGAGAGTTTATTAGTAAGTGTATCGAAGTAATTACAGCAAAATAGTTTGATATATATTAACACGGCAGTTATCTTGCAGCATTCCAGTACCTACAGCACAAGCATACCACAGCAAGACCAAAACAATTTTGCATTCCACATTTCTACAACTGAGAATTCTACGCATCACCTAGAACACAAGGAAACCCCCCTGTCTAAAAACCACAATACAACCTGCTCGTCATTATGCATTCAAATTACACTAACTCCGCAAAATGCAACCACATACTTACTCACAACTCTACACTTACATTACAGAGTACTTCTTCGGCTGATAAGCTACAATAAATCTACATATCCCCAAATAACTAAGATATAAAAGTACCACTTCAGTAGACGTCCACAACAACTATAATAAAAACATCATTAGATGTATACCGCTAGCGTCCCGTGACTTAACTTCCACCACTACAGAAAAACGACATGTTTAGTGTACACATACACCTACTTAAAACATTTAACGGAGCCCCCAGCTACTGTAATGTGTAGGGGGGTACACGTGACGAAATTAACGGGTTCAGGTTCCGATGATTCGATTTCTTGGCACTTCGGTTACAAGTTACCTTAATCACACTTAATTCAGCGCCATCGCTGATGTACACAATTTCAAGATCACCGTTGCACACACACTAGGATTCCCAGTCTTCAGTAGTCGTCTCTTGGTAACGGATCTCAACGCAGAAACTAGCACTTCAAATCACTATGAAGTATTTTTGCCATTTCTTATTCAGTCACCCTGGAAGCTCGGAACTCAGCTAAAAACCCTCCTGGACTCTTTTAGCTGCAAGCGGACTCATGTTATTTAACCGCAGCACGGACAACACAGAAAACACAGTTCTATTAGTTCGTAGCGCAGACCGCAGAGGAAACACTAGTCACGTAAGATCTAAACACCTTTTGGATCTGACGTCATTGCGCCTGTACGGAATTGTGTTTACCGAGTCGTTGTCTAGAAACGGATTGCATAACCCCGTTCTTCCATTGTTGTGTGCTTGTATTGCAGGGTGCTTATCTAGATGTTGCCTGACAATGCGTTGACCTGTTACAATAGTTTTGCTACTTTATCTCATTTTAACATTCAACTCATAAAGTCGTATATTCATTCACGATGAATCCTAAATTTAATATTTCATTAATGACACAATCTAATTGTACAAACTAATCAAGTTTAAATTTACAATTACCACCTGATGAAGATCTGTTATGGTCACAACATGTAGCGGGTGTTATATAATAAAACAAAATATTAATATTATATTAATTAATTCATTAATTAGTTGTGTCGACGGTCACCAGAATTGCTGACTTCGGTTTGCGCCTGCTCAATTCGAGCTACATAATCTTTTATTTATTGTTGCATCAATTTGGAAACTGCTCTGCACTCTGTGACTTCTTAGTATTGTTACGTATGGGGAGTTTCGTGACTAAAAATAATGGTTTCTAAAGTGTTCTGACAGTGGTGGATGACACACAAAATTACTGGGTTCTTGGACTTTTTCCATTATCCGGAATTTTAGGTAACAGGGGACACAGCGTTTCGGAAACTGGATCTGTTTCAGAAACGTCGTGTCGTCTATTACCTAGAATTCCTTATAATAGAAAAAGTCCACCACCCAGTAATTCTGTGTAAAAATAATGGGATCTGGCTTAGATGACTGGATTTATTGGCACGTCTTTAGAATTCAAAATCGGTTATAACAGCTCACAATTAATGACTTTCTAAGACTCGCTCCATTTCTGACTGGGCTACGAGCGTTTTCCCTTCCACTGTGCCGAATGGCGAACGACGAATCACTGCCCGCACACTGAGCTCCCCTACGAACGAATTACGACTCTTTTACAACATCCAGGCTACCCGAACATAGGTCACCGTCTCGAACAGCTAGTTTATTCTCCTTTGTCACGGGAATGTCTTTTTAATATTCGTTACCGCGATAACGTGTGTCAATCCATGGTAAAGCTTTTACCTTTACCAGCATATCCGTTGCAGCGGAAACGCGTACTTGTAAGCTGTTGCCCAGCAGATGGACTTCCGCCTTTGTTCGTTGCTATTCTGGTTTTCAGGCCGTGTTTACCGAAACGTTGTGTAGCAACGGTCATATTCGTCACATTACATTTTGTTATTTCTGGACAACTCTCATGTACAGTCACTGTAGAATATCTGTTCAGAAGTTAACTATCGGTAGTGGGATTATTTGACACGTCCGAATAGTACCATCACATAGGTGACACCCTTCTTCCATGAGTTGGACTGTTCCCATGTCATTCCATGTTCCATATATCTTGAAACTGAAGTAGCATCGTCAAATAAGTATCAGTAAACACGATGAAATAACCATTCACAAAAGTAACATAATTTAATTGATGAAAAGGGGAAACTTATTAAATGAGGAGCTATATAATTTGTGAAAATGATGTAAGCATCATTACGTTGATTAAATCTAGAAATTGGGACGTGTAGAACACATGGGAAAGATGGTTCATGCATGCAGACTATAGGCTGGAGACATGAAAGGAAGAAACTACTTGGTAGAGTTTATAGAAGTTAGGTGTTAGATGTGGATTGAATTTAGCTGGTTCGGAATGTGGTACGCTGGCGGGTTCTTCTGTGCGCCGGAAAGAATCTTCATGTTCAATAAATTTCTTGGAATTTCTTGCCTAGGTGAGCGACTATTCTCTTCTCGAGGGTTATATTGATAGAGTTAGTTAATGTAAGTTTATTTGATTGTGGTACGAAGTCATCCTACCTTAGAATTTAGTTTAACATCATAACATATCATTCAGAACCTGACTGTAAGGATCTGTAGATGTTCGTCGTCATTTTCTTTCCTTTGGTGCTACAGCCAAAATTTTGGCCTTGGCGTACCTCTATGAAACTCTCCGTTTTACTCCGGTTTACTAGACATTCGGTAGGACTCCTTGGGCGGGTGTTCAGCACCTCGCAAGGCCTCTACCTGTACACAAACACAGAGAAACGCACACAAACACTGAACATCCATACCCTGAGTGGGATTCGAACCCACGATCACGGTTTCCGAACGATCGAAGACAGTTCATGTCTTAGACCGCTCGGCTATCGTGACCGGCCGTTCATCGTCATTAGCCTTAGAAAATATGACAATGTGTTAAACAGCATGTACCTACCAGTTCACCCTAATGGCTCATTCACCTGAATGACCTGACTGTCCACTTTCATCTATCATCTGTTTTGTTGTAATACGCCAATATGTTGGGGCTGTTAGCAGGCCAGCAGCATGGCGTCTCTTTCTCTTTTTAATTCCATAATTGAAGCTGACCTCTTCGCCACTAGTCAGTGAACAGAAGCCTCAAGCTTTTAGTGCGTGTCCCATTTAATAATTAACATCACAAATTGGAGTTGCACAGAGGTGAGTGAGGTCAGAAGTTTCCGCCATTACCCTTTCCTTGTTGAGCATGCATCCGTATGTGGAACGAGGAATTTGTGACAAAGGAAAATAAGATTATCCTCCTGGAAGCATAAGCGAGACTGAAACAAAGATATGAAAACGATATTATCAAGTGGATGAGCATACACCCGAACAAACGTCGCTCCAGTTCTCTGGAACGCGAAGTGACGGAACTCGCAGGTCCCACCTCACTAATCAGCTTGAGGCTTGACTGCTCTTTGTCTCGTCTGTAAGGATAAATGCGTGCGTCGCATACTCCTACTCCCTTCCTGCTCGTACATTTCGCTCGAATCTTAAATTGACTCATCAGCTGCAGAGGTTGCATGATTATGCACAATAAACGAAAAAAGAAACAGGAAGAATGTACCAACAGCGTAGTCGGTATAGCGACTGGTTTTGGGCTGGACGGCAGAGGGTTCGGAGTTCGAGTGCCGTTAGGAGCAAAGTTTTCTCTTATCCACGACTTCCATGTCAGTTCTGGGGTTACCCAGCCTCTTATCCAGTGGGTGCCCAGGGAAATTTCATCAGATATAAAGCGACGGGGGCGTGAAGCTAGCCACTCAACTCTAACTAGTGCTAAGCTCAAGAATATGTGGATCTATACGTCTACTCCTCCATATGTCTTCATGGCGTAATACTTAATAGTAAAGCACAGGGACATCTTCTTACGATACCGATATTAATATGCAAAATCTAATGAAACGAAAGCTACAGTCGGTAACTTTTCTGCTCCGGTCGAGGTTAGAATTAGATAAACTCCCAAACAGTAAGCAGACAGATTGTCGATGTACCAGTTCGCTCGATTCTGAAAGGTTATCGGATAATTATTATTTTTTCATCAATAGTTTGTAAATATGGAGTAATTGATTCGTTCTGTCAAGGCTGTTCACATTCTCCCCTTCCGCCGTACACACTTGTCGTCTACAACGTATAAAGGAATCTGAATTAAGAATGACTACTGATACGATGGGAGAACAGGGTTAGTTCAGCTGCTACAGCGATAGGCTTCGGTATGGGCGGCAGCGGTTTGATTCGCGGCAGGGCAAGAGAGTTTGTTCTCCACAGCGTTCAGACCGTTTCTGGAGCCCACGCAGCCTCACATGCAATGGGTACTGGAGCTATATCTTCACTTAATTATGTAAGAACAGGTGTAAAGCTGCCACTTACCATTTACCTATTTATAGTCATGACCTCTTCCCATGACTGGCTGTATTCTCGGGTGTGACGCCGTGTAGCTTGGTAGACGAGTACCGAACTTTCGCAGGGCAACGTCATATGATATTATGTTTTTAAATTTTAGTTCGTTTTTCTCAGAATCACTGGTGTAAGTATAAAATTTATTATCCCCAATACGAGGAAAAGCAACTGTAAGTTTTCCGGTACTATATGTTTTACTCTTGTTTTAAGTTCGTGGTAAGTTAAAGCTATCCCTGTAAGAGGCCGTGAAGGCCCATAGGGTTTTGAGAGGTCAAGGCTCCCACATTTTCTAGGTAATCAGCTAACAGATGGCGGTAAAATTGTCAGACTTAGGCGCCGGCCGCCCTTTACCCCCAAGGCAATTCCTGGTACTCATTTCTGTTAGAGGCTGAGTTGAACCCAGGGTAAAATGCTGCTGGAAAGGTTAGATAAATTGAAAAATAAATCCACCTCATCCGGACTCGAACCCATGACCTTCCGACTTGCGGCATAGTGTCTGAACCAACTACACTACCGCGTGACTCTAACTTCATGGTAAAATTCCTACTATTTGTTATTATATAACAGAATTTTCCTTTACAACAGCCACCATAAGTAATTTCGCTGGTGATTACCACAGTTGTTGAGCTTTGCCCAACAAATCTGTAAAGAACGCAAAAGTAAGATTCCTCAGCCGCCGTAAATTAGTGCGCGTTGCTCGCAGTGCTTTTATAAATGAGTCTTGCTCGAAGCGGGTCACAGTGTCCGCCGACTGCTGTAATTAACAGGGAATGCAGGCTTCTTCCCCCTATTATACTCTCCTTGTTCCTGTTTCTTGAAACAAAAACATCGCCTGAAGGGTTCTTGCCTCCCCGTTCAAGGAGTTTTTGTTTCTGTGTTTACGAATTTGCCACCGCTAACGACTTCAGAAGCAGATAAGACACTACCACGAGACAAGTTATGATGGACATGCCTTTCGAAGTCAGTATGGTAACTTGTAAACGCACACAGTTCTTAACAGGTTTATGTAAATAATAGAGAACTTTCTCATTCACAATTTCAACAATCACCACAGCATTCCTTCATATATTCATGTAAACTGGGTAGTCAGCACAACGTAAAAGTATCTTAAAAATGAAGACGAAATAGATGTTACTGTATCTTAATTATTTGTTTATTTATTATGCTAAGATGTACGCTACATGTTTCGACCTTTCCTAAATCATCATCGGTCGAATTAACAAGAGAAACAAACTAAGTTTCTGAATTGAGCCGTCTTAATGTGGATCCATATTTTACAGTCTATTATTATTATATTATTATTATCATTATTTTTGTTTCCTTATATGCATTAATGTGTTTTTCCTCCAGTGCTTACCTTTANCTGCTTCTTGTTGTATCAGCTACCGGAGAAGAGTGTGTAGTGCAGCAGACACTATAACGCCTCTTACTCAGATTCAGACAGCCAGAGCCAGATTTCGAGAGAAGATCTCCAGGTAGAGAAGTCGAGAGACCAAGCAACAACTAAGCAAGCAGACGTCGAAGACTCTATTTTATGTTATAATTACAGTAATCTTTACAGTGTTACAATTATTTGTAGTTACGAACTGTGAGTATCCAATAAATCCAATCACCAAATCTAGAACCCATAATTATTCGTCACGCTAACCCCTTATACGTGACAGTAAATATGAACATTAGGCTACTATATTCTGATATGTGACGCCGTGTGGTCTGATGGAAGGGTCCTGACGTTTTAGGGAAGGAGCTTTCTGCCTCTATCTTCAGGGTATCCAACCATGAAGATAGAGGCAGTGGGTTCTTCAGACTCATTGGTGCATTACACGTATATTCTTTAAACGTTTCACACAATCCTCACCTAGCGGGCACAAGGAATGTGTGTTCCTGGGGTAAAGGAGCCACAGGCTTCTTTTCGAAGTTCGTTCCGAGGTCGTTGGATGTTGTTGAGCCTTGTCTATATTTTTTCTTTTCCTCTCTCTCTCCTCTCTCTCCCACTTTGGAGCATAGGGCTGATTTCTCAGTTTCATTGATCATTGTTACGGACGGTAGGACTCCTTGGACGGGTGATCGACTCGTCGTAAGGTCTTTACCTAAACACAGGGCTTCACAAACACAGAATAAATGCATTCACACGCCAAACGTCCATACATTTTGAGGGATTCGAACCCACGATCCCGGCTTTCGAGCGAGCGAAGACAGTACATGCCTTAGACCGCTAGGCTACCGTGACCGGCCATTATCTATATAATCGCTGCATTCTTCAGCGACACTTTCTTAGACGCGTGTGTATTAGGGGTTTTAGATTACTTTACATATAGTTAATTGTTAATGACGGAGTGTATCACAGACGAATCTACGCAGTCAATTTTACATCGATGGTGGAAAATGATTTATACGGGCGACTGTTCTATCTCTGTATTTTCACATAATTTTATTTTCATGAACACTACTCCAAGTTCTTTTTGTTTCTTAGGGCTACCTTTTGCTTCACTAATCCGGATTATCGCTTAATCTGGATGACCTCTCTCTCCAGTTACCACCGATTAGCGAGGGTTTATATGGAAGAATGAAGTTTACTGTAATGGCCACAGTGTATAGCTCACAATTATACAATAAAACTGGACGGATATGGCGGGACACAGAAAGAAATAACTATTTGTGTTCGCAGGGCTGCATACGGGACAGGCTGACTAGTGCATTGTTCCACTGCGGCAAAATATGGTACAAGTAAGTTCAGCGATTATTTAAAATATCGTATCTATCCACATTTAGACTACTCCTATGATCAGACCAGCACCGGATAACATAGAATGCGCATGTGTCCGTGCTGAACACCTATGCTTTATGTTTGCTCGGTTTAAGACATGGCAGGTGTTAACTGCGCTACAGACGGGATTGGCATATAGTAAAGTATCCCGAGTAGCGTTCGCCTTTAAAATGTAATTAATCTCTGTACCGTTGTCAGTGCCAGGTGCCAGGAACTACAGATTTATTATTAGTCTTCGCATCAAAATTTCTTTTCCTTCGTAACTTAACGGTCATACAAACCTACATTAAAAAAACCTTTCTGTTATTTATTTCTTTCTATTCTCTATATGTTTCGTCAGTAAACGTTCATAAGGCGGCGTACACAGATCAACCAAGAACTTTTATTTAACTTTAAGTACAAATTGTTAAAATACGGAAATATATATTAATGCACATGAAAACCTGATGAATTTTATATGATCTAACTTTATTTGTAACGTCATGATTATAAAATGGGTTGTGTTTTCTCAAATATTAATATTCTCCAGTTCTTATGAGTTTATTAAGTGCTTGTGAAGTTATTTGTTTTTAGATTCAGTTTTGGTTAGTTTGGTTTTGTTTGTAACTGCTGTTATTTTCTCTCACACTCCCACAATACTGACATGAAGGTCTTTGTCTTCAAGGACATACATTATACTATAACATCACATCATTTCACGTTTTCATGGACATACCATTTACTGTAATCAGCAATCCTCCAAGGATACGTATTACACTAAGCCACTATCTCAGTTCTAGCATTCAGGGATTCATATGTGGTGAATGAATCAGCGCAGGTCATTCGCCAACAGAACAGCACCTGGAAGATGATTCTGAGTACAAAAGGGAACCAAACGAACCCAAAATATAAAGTTACAATTTAACTTAGAGCGAACAAGAACAAACTATGTAATATGAAATATTATATAGGGATGTAGCGTGTCTAATTATGTAAAAATTAAAAATAATTTAGAGAATATAATCAAGGATTTATTTAAATCACAGACATTGGGGAATATTATTATTGAGATATAAAAACTCCATGACCTGTAGTCCTCAAGGGCCCGCCAATTTTCGGCGAAGATAATGCCAAATTTTGCGGACAGAGGGTGTCACGTGGTCAGCGCAACGGTTCCCCACGGCCGTTAATCTCGGTTTCCTATACCGGAACCGCTATTTCCTTGAAATAGCTCCTCAGTTATCCTCACGAGGCTGAGTGGATACCGTTCCAGACCCACTACTTTTCAGAAAACTTGGTAACGCCGCGGATCGAACCTGAGACCTTTGGATCTGGAACCAGGAACCCTGACCACAGAGGCGATTCTTATTGAGACAACCGCTGTCAGTAATATAGTAATGATTTTGTAAATTAAATAGAATGAGATTTAATTCTTTGATATTCTATGTACATACAGATAATTTTTTATGTTGTAAACATTTCTACTTATAGTCTGGATATGTTTCTTTGATTTTGTGTACCTCATGATGATCGTCTGTGGTTTAAATTTGTGGTGAATAATAAGAGAAAATAAACAAAAGTATATTTAATATACGTTCATGTGACAGTTAATCTTATGACTTAACAATAAAGACAAAGAGAATAACATTTCACAAAGAAAGTCTCTTGAGGTTAGTATAAACGATCCGAGACGGGATTTAGCCTGCTCTATGTATTGTACGTCGTTGGAAGATTAAAATTCAAGGCACGACCGTTGGTGCGATTCCGTGATCCGATTCGAGCTCCCAGAAAATGTACTTCTGCTTTGTGTTCCCTGCCATGTTTCGTTGCTAGTATTTATTTACAAACTTTAAGAAAAATAAACTCCAGGAATGAAGTCCCGCTGAACATAATAATCATTTCGTTAGCGTGCTTATTTCTTCGAATTAGCCTAATTGTTCTGAAATGCTTAAAGGAATAATAAGGAATGATTAATGATTATCAGACCTGATTGGTAAAAGAAAAGGGGTAGTGTAATATTTGAAAACACTGCTGCGTAGTTGAGTTCTGCTTCTTGAAATGAACCACGAAACATTCCGAAAACTCGGATGAGAAGTATCGATCAGGAACTCTTGAAGACTAGTCAGCAAATCTCAACATTTTAACTATTGCTAATGGAACTGCCGTTAATTTACCCGTATTAAGAGTAAAATATTTTCTCAAGAATGAAGACAATGGCTTTTTTGATGCATCATCCAGGATTATTTGGAACAGTTTACAACTAACTTAATTTCACGGTAGTCTCTCTACTCCACGCTTTCTGCACAACAGAACACCGGAGATCTCCCCAGTAGACAGTTACGCAATTCTGTTTGTTTCATGTGAAGACTGATTTTGCGCAGTATCTATTTCGCTGTCGTTAACGATTTTGGTAATACACTGTTTGGGACTTGAAGACCGTAGCTCCACTTTCTTGCCCGATTTATTTTGGAAGTAACGACTGTGGGTTATATTCGTGTCCTGTCCGCTTTCACTGTTAGCCAGGAGTGTTGCTATTCTGACAATAGATTTTGCGGCCCCTTCAACACAGCTGTTATCCCCAGCCGTCTTCGGAAAGCATAACTCGAGAAGGTTAGGAATGCTTCCTTCAGAATCCTTCCTGAATAGATTTAAATCAACGGAATATATCAGGAAATAAATGAATAAAATTCATACGTTATTGGTTTGCTTTTTACCTTTACATATTTAAAAAAATAGAGGTGATTTATTGTGATTGTTTCCGAATTTCTTCTATTAAAGAAGAAAGATGGTTGTTCTATTTAACTTTTCCGAGAAGTGCACAAGATATTTCTTTTAAAATAATTATTTACCCGTTTTTTTATCTGTGGCTCTACAGCCCTTTTCTTGGACCTTGGCCGACTTTCAGTTTCTTGATCTTTCACACAGTCTGTAGGACTCCTTGGATGGGGGATCAGGGCGTCGTCAGGCCTTTACCTGCACACACAGGACAGGACAGACAGCTTTTCCATTCCTTTTATTTGTCCAACCTATAGTCATTCCTCTTTCTCTTCTCTTCTCCATCCTTCAAGATAAATATTTCACTTTCCTCTGTTCTCCATTGCTTCATTCTTTATCTCCCCTACTTTCCTCTCTTTTATACGTCCATCTCATCCCCATTCCTCCTGACAGGTTCTGGTATTGCATATTCCTCGAGAGTGAAAGGAACTGACTGCCATTTGTATGTAGATGTCTCGTTAGTGTTTATTAACACAAACAAGCAAATTTCTCACCCAGCGTATTTTGTATTTCATTCCTGCTCCTCCTTTTTTAGAAATGACTCCTGGATTTATAGGACATTTGTGTAGTCCTGACGCTTCTGCCCAATGGTCCATACGATGTAGGCTTAAGGTTCTGCTGCTATTTTGCACTGGTTATCAACAGATTTATATCCTTATATACTAGAAAATTGAGTACGCTTTTCTTTCTAGCTGACTTGTAGGAACACAGACAGAAGGACATATTACTGTAGGACTGACTTCAGGCGGTTGGCATAAGAGTGAAGTATGTGATTTCGGAAGATCAAAATCTGAGAAAGAAAGACACTGTCATCCTTAAGTTCTTGTTTCCTGTATCTAATTCGTAATTTCGTAATTTAGACCAATCTTAGCGTTGAAATTGTTCAGCGTCTCAGAATACTTTGCGCTATAACACAGGATGCTGTCAAATCCCGCAAACCGAATTTAAGCTAAAGAAAGCCATTATATGTGGCTACACATTAAGATTTTAATAAAAGACACAAATTTTGGATGTTTACTTTTTTCATAGCCAGCGTTCTGCGGAAGCATTACGTAAGGTATATTTCTCAGAGAGTGTTACAAAGTTTTTGTTTACATCCGGTTTAGGATCTTGTCATGTCAGGTCACGCAACTCGCTGCGTATAAAAACCGCGCCCTCGTTCTGGGGTGTGCATAATTTAGAGTTACTAGTTAATACGGCTGGATACGACCGTCGCATTATTTTAGATGTTCTGCTGTTTTCTCGTCGCTTCATGTCGTAATTGGACAGCAAATTATCTCTCTGAGAACGTGACTGTACATCCACTATCCAGTCCTAGAGCTCACATCTTCTGGTACAGGGGGAGTTGCGGAAATTCATCTGTTCCATTTTCGGGTTCTCTTATGCTTCGGCCATATTTAAGGCCTTCTTGTTGAGGTCGGGAACCATTAGTCATACAGTTAAATCAAAATAAATTCAGACTGTTGCCCTAAACAAAGTGAAGAAACTTTAAGAGATCACATCATTTAAATTTGGAAATATATAATTCTAAAGCATTAAGTGTTATGAAGATATAATTTTCATTACTACTTTAATGTTCCTGCACATTTATCTCCTGCGTGCATCATGTTGTTAACAGAAAATATGGAGTAACAATATGATGTCCGAAAATATGCAACAAGTATGAACTATTAGTGAAGCTGAGTATTTACAAATTACCTTTAAATATTACTGTTAATAAATGAATCTGAGTTAATGGGACAGAGTCCTTCTTGAGAAGCAAATAGTCGCTCAGTAGACCAAGAAATTGTTAGAATTTTATGGAATTATAATTTGTTGTTAACCTGTTTACAAAATCCCTCTACAAACCTACATCTACTGCCACAACAGCATTGTGCGTACTCATGTTACATATCGAGCAAGCAGTCTTCAGATATGGAGGATGACTGCAAGTTTAGAGAAGCCCAAAAATATGTATACACACTTCAACATACAAAATATCTGCTAAAATAATGTAATGGTCTATCTTCGATTCAACTTTGAAAATGTCCATAGATCATCTGCATTAAAGTGCGTTATAGAGGTCATCTACGGACATTTTCAAGGTTGAACAAAAAATTTACCAATAAATTATTTAAGTAGATATTTTGTTCGTTGAAATGTGTATATATATATTTGGGGGGGGGAGCAGTAAAGTGCTTTTTCTCTCTTGTTTCTGTGGTGACAAGAGTTGTTTAATTTCAGTGTTTTCGTTGTCCAATATGTTGCCATTATGTACATAAATGCATTTCGTCAGTGTTCTTTGAGCTATGTAATGTCGCCTCACAGTAGCATATCATATGCAAAAGAATGCAATAATCAGTCCTTCATACGATGATGTCTCACAGCTTTGTGTTTAAAGGAAGAGGTCACACAGTTTGGAAATGCATAGGTAAGAACAATTTGGAATAACATGCATATATGTCTCTGAAGTTAGGCTAATTATTGCACGAGTATACGCAGTAGTGAAGTCAATGCATAATATTAAACATATAACTGGACACAATTTACTGAACATGCCACGTAATTACATATCATGTAATCTGGTTATTTCATGTACAATCTTCACTCAGAATGTAAATCTACTATCTTGTATCATACCAAAATTTCGATAGAAATATAATCAGCTACTACTAGTATACCATTTAAACTTTTTTGATATAAATATACTGCTTTCCCAAAACATGTCTAAATGGTTTACTAGAAAAGCGTGGCACTCTAGGCTATTGTAGATAACTTCTAATATATCTATAGCACTGTATGCACTTCATAATACGTAATTCGAAATATAACAGGCTGACAACTGAGGAAAATAACATGTGGGACTGACAAGCCTGCATGGGTGATGAGCAAAAAAAAAGCGAACATACCTCCATTTTCCGAACTAGTTACGAAGCAGCTAACCGACGTACTCACGGTATAAACTCATGCATATTCTCAATCGCCCCATCGCTGACAGGGACCACAATTTTGTTGTGAATCTGAAATTAACGATGGGAGATAAAAGAATATTAATGATGTTTCTGCGCTACTGGGATGCAGATCTGGATTTCTGTTTAACGTTCAGACTGTAAACACACAGACAGGCTGCGAAACCATTCCCACAAAATTACAATTTCTCTGTCATTCAGTTTTATATTGCGGCGTGTGAAAGGCAACATGGGTCAGCATCGCCACATGCAGGTGGGTAGGTAGGATACAGAGTCCTATTGAAGACTTGACGGAGAGCCCACGCTCTCTACGTTTAATAAATGCAGTAAGAACATGGAATTTCGGGAATAACTCATAAAGATTGGAGCCTGATTAGCTCATTCGGCATAGTGCTTAGGATATGAGGGTGGAAGGCCAAGGAGTTTGGATTACATTCCCGGTAGTGTTAAGATATTTCATCTTCTCCATAAGTTTCAGACCCAGCCACCATTACGATAAATACAGGGAGATGTTTCTCGAGGTTAAAGCGACAGTGGCGTGAAGCTGACCACCCAACTCCAACTCGTGCCAAGGTTAAAAATGGTAGAAATATACCTTCATTCTCCATATGTCTTCTTGGCTTGGTGCTTAATTAACTAAACCTATTGAAAATTGTACTGACAAGAATTACACTCATCAGCGAATTTACAGTAATCGCGAAGAAAATCAGCACACGTTTATTAAAGCTGTGCTATAAAATATAAAAACTATTATGAGCTTGAAATTATGTGAGCCCACCTGGAACCTTATTCAGTTTGATGGTAACGCTTCTTGTTTCACGACGTGCCTTATTGTTTAGATGAAATGACAGGAGGGCAACAGACTTGTAGGTAGTGGACAGGAGTTAGATAGCGAGACCGAAGACAAATAAATAATTTGAAGGTATGCACAAATTTTGGATGCCTGTGAAAGACTGCCACAAATAGAAATGTAAGTTACTTGGAATAGAACGCACTAGACATTTTTTGTTCAGACTTAACTCATATATAAGACTAAATAAAAGAGGCCAGTATGACTGTAATTTTACACAATATTTGCAGTTAAGAAATGAAATAACGTATTTATCGTTATAAACAAAATGTATTCAAGAAAGCTTTGTTTGTGTTCAACACAATCCAAGAGTAAATTATACAGATCGGTATCGAATAAATATTTTGTCACGTGATAGAATGACTATAGACGATGTTTGAATTGGTATTTTCATTTATTAAACACATACGCCTCCGTGATTACAAGTAATTATATCTGTTACACAGATTCACGCGCTTTACAGCTCGCTAGAGCACACACTTAAGTATTCTGACTGCTGTATCTTGACCGGTTTTCTGGTAACGGCTTCCAACGGCGGGCGTTCCCCTTCCTCCGGGTTTCCGAGCTGTCCCGGCCTCAGCTACAGTAACTCTCTACTAACTAATTAAGACTAACTCAATCACTCACCAACTAGCCAACTCAACTGATCTTAACTCCTCCATAACTGCCCTGCACACACAATATGACACTACAGTATTTATAATGATCAATGTCAGTGAGATATGTAAAATCGTAAGCAACGCATTTGGAGTTCTCCTCTCCATTCTATTTTTCCTTCCGTTTAATTGTGTGCGTTATGTTGCTGTATTATGGGAGCAATTTTCCGCTTCTGTGCCCTACTAATTTATTTACTCTTTGCTCTACTCTCCATTAAGAAACTTGGCCCTTTTGTTAGAAAAGTTGCCCATTTTTCTCTATTGTTTGCCGTTTGCGTCCATCTGTTCACTTTCAGCTCTTTTCAGCTCTCCTAAATCAAGCTATGAATCTTCCAATCAACTGTCCGTGGCTTCTCGATTTTATTCCACTTTCTGTCTGCCTTTAAACAGCTTTCTTATCACATACCCCAACCACTCCAACCATCTCCTTTGTAACATCCATTAGTAGGTGGGCGGTTTTATGTAATTCCCTCTCGGTCAGTTCTGTTTCTCCAAACGTGCCCAGTTACAGAACCATGCACACGTATTTCTCACAAAATCTTCTTCCTCCACGTATTTGAGATGGCTCTATCCTTTCCCGTTATGGATCATGCTTCACGTCAGTAGATCACAATTGAGTTTGTTTTATCTGTATACTTAAGGGGTACCGGAGGCTGGAGAAAACTGCAGAATGAGGAGCTTCATAACTTGTACTCTTCTCAAAGTATAATTAGAATGATCAAGTCAAGGAGGATGAGGTGGAGAGGACATGTAACACGAATGGATGAAAAGAGGAATGCATACAGGATATTGGTGGGAAAGCCAGAAGGAAATAAACCACTGGAAAGACCAAGGCATAGGCGGGTGAACAATGTTAAAATTGATCTTAGAGAGATAGAATGTGATGGTATGGATTTGAGTGATCTGGGTCAGGATAGGGACCAGTGGAAGGCTCTTGTGAACACGGTAATGAACCTTCGGGTTCCATAAAATGCTGGGAAATCCTTGCCTAGCTGCAGAATTTGTGGCTCTTCAAGACGAGCTCAGCTCCATGAGTAATGAATATACCTAAGGGGTAGCCAGCGGAATGCGGATGTTTAAATAGTTGAACTTTCCAACAAGAAGGATTGCTTTAATCGCTGCTTGAAATTAACACAAATTTGTAACTGTGAGTATTGCCGATTGTGGCATAATGCGACACCATTTACGCAGCATTTACGGAGTTTGACCCGATATTTATTGTTATAAGTGAGAATACCGGAGCAGTAGAAATATATTTCGTCGCTAAGCTCGCAAGATACGGAAAGAAGGAATAACAAATTCAACGGAGATGTTAAAGAAGAGTTAGAAACTAACATAAATAGACGGAAATTGTTTTAACACTTGAAAGAATACATGGAAAGCATTTTCCAGAATTGCTGTAACGATAAAGCAAGAAAGGTAGAACGCTGCCAGGGACACCGTTTCAATTCTCGTAATTACAATGGAATGCGAGTTTTTAATTCTCGGTGTTGAAGATTTGCATAACATTATAACATATTTTCTTGTTGTTACCCAGAGTACAGAATCGGATTAAATAGGTATTTAGTGGGAATTTGTAAGCTATAACAATAGTAATGTTTCGCGAATGCTAATTCAACCAGATTCTACCAGTATGCACTCTGAACTCAGTTACTGAAATTGGTAAGCCATTCTACTGACATGTAAGGTAAAGCTATCCTGTAACGGGCGCTGGAGGCTCATATGATTGTGAAACTTCGAGGCTGCCACATTTTCTAGACGATCGGCTCACAGTTGGCTGTGAAGTTGTCAGCCTTATGCGTCGGCCGTCCTTACCCCCAGGGAGATTCCTAATACTCATTTCTATTAGAGAGTGTCAACGTCAGGGCCATACTGCCGCTGGAAAGATTAGGTCAATTGAAAAATCCAGTGATCTCATCAGGAATCGAACCCGCGACCTTATGGCTTGTAGCATAGTTCCTCAACCAACTATGCTACCGCGTGCCTCTTATTTAAGTTTGTGTGATTTTGCCTGGAGCGTAAAATGTTTTGCTGCTCTTGTAGCTACTGACGAAGATTTAATTCTCTCCCCTCTAAAACCTCAGGCACTTTGATGCATAAAT
Source organism: Cryptotermes secundus (assembly GCF_002891405.2). NCBI lineage: Eukaryota > Metazoa > Arthropoda > Insecta > Blattodea > Kalotermitidae > Cryptotermes > Cryptotermes secundus. Next base: position 125,436 of record NW_019738348.1, read on the forward strand.
AATAAGGACCTACTCAGTTGTAACCGTTACGCAATAGTAATGCAGTTAATGTACTGATCTTCACACACACATACTTCCGAAGAGTATCTGGTGTCTCAGCACAACACAGATACCTCTCATGGCGGCAGTGTTCGCACGTGATTCTTGTTTATTATTACGTCCTAACGTCTGTTAACCTACCAGTCCGTTTGTCTGTCTGTTACGAGCAAGGTAACGAGTTCCAGTCGAATACAGGTATTGGCAGTTTGTTTTCTTTTCTCTGTGTGTTCTTTCATTGTGTGTTCAGATTATACGGTTTCAGTGGCAGGAAGTTTAATAAGTTGGAAATCATTAGAAAGAAATTCGTCATAGGCTAATATTACTTAGGTACAACCCGGAATTTGTATTGAGAAATCTACCTGTACCATTTAAACCTCAGTCAAAATTGTCGGTCGCCGGTCCGATGTTAGAGCCTTTGACCACCCAATGTGAAGAAGAATTGCTACCCACTCAAACGTGAAGTTCATATTCTGGTAGAATGGAGGCTTTTTAATTAACCAGTTCCTGGTCAAGGCAACCCAACATCGTTTCAGAATACTCATTATCACAGAATCAATTCGGCAACCACAGTGTCATGCTCTTTACAGTACATGGTTTCATGGAGGTTAGGATAATCTTGTACTGTGAGCCAAGATTCATGGTAATTTGGTTGAAACTGTCAAGCCATTGTCAAGTCAAATGTATTTTTCGTAGAACAGCTGACAGGAACAGAACCACGTAAATGTTCACTGGCCCAGAAACTCGACCCTCTCCTTTGCTGTAATCCCCTGCACTTCGCCGGAGACACGTGTCTGTCAGAATGATGTACGACAATGTGTTGCCTCTAAAGATCTAAGCTTTGGCCAGTATTGATATTACAAAAGAATATTGTAAGAGTTACGAGTTGAATGCTACTCTTTTTAATTTTATTGTAATTCCAATTATTGAAATTCATTTACAGATATCGCGAATGAAGCACATAGGGATACAGAGCTAAACAACTGGAACTCGGTTCGCTCTGAGACACTGCTCATGCAGATGGCAAAGATACTTGTTTCTCTGAATCATGGTTCGTTAATTTATCATTCCTTGTAACATTTGATGGCTCTTCCAGCCCATTCAGGGTCCAGGCCTCTTATTCAGTTCCTTAATCATTTTTCACACAAGGTAGGACTCCTTGGGCGAGTGATCAGCCCGTCGCAAGGCCGCTACCTAGACACAGGGCAACACAAACACAGAATAAACGAATGCACACACACACCAAACATCCATGCCTTGAGTGGGATTCGAACCCACGATCCCAGCGTCCGAGCGAGAGAAGAAAGTTCATGCCTTAGACCACACGTCTACTGTTACTGGCTCATATATTCTATAATCTCTATAATAAAAATGAAATATAGAATTGCTGTAATGTGCGATGAAAACTGATTGAAAAGACCAGTCGTGTCATGTTCTAAGATAGGAGGGACTATGGCAAAGTAAAGAAAGTTCAGTCCGGATATTCTGCCAGAATGCGAACCTGAATCTCTTAATGTTACTCCTTTACATTTCGACAGTTCTCTGTCTTGTTCCTACAGGAGCAGCCATTTATTTTGCAAAGTATTTTCTTTTTACTTAGCTCTGAGATGTTGGTTTTAATTGCTGCATTGTGCACGAATCCCTTTGGGAGGATGGGGGGTCGGGAGGAACCCCTCCTGGCAGGATGTTGTCTGTTGGAAAATTGTGAGATGAGAGAATTTCCTGACAGCTGACAGATTCTGTACGTACTGTGGTTTTTCCGAATTTCCTCTTTCACACTCGGGGATTTTCAGCGTCCCCTCAGGATATTGCAGAGAAGAAAAACGCGAAATAAACTTCTCTCTTGCAGCTATCAGAATGTATCCACTGATCTTTCAGCAAGAGGAAGGGGTTTTCGTGGGTAGATGCTGCTGCTTCTGCAATCTGGTCATAGTTTCGAACCTCTATATTCGAGAATACCATTTCAGGTACTGTTTCTAGTTTTCCTTATGTATTTTAGGTAAAGTGTTGCGTGCGGTAGCGTAGTTGGTTGAGGCACTATGCTACAAGCAGGAAGGTCTCGAGTTTTATTCCCGATGAGGTCATTGAATATTTTTAATTTACCTGTTCCTTTCAGCCGGACTACGGCCCTTGGTTCAACTCAACCTCTATCAGAAATGGGCACCAAGAATCTTCCTGTGGAGTAAAGGGCGCCCGGGGAGTAACTGTCAACCTTACCGCCATCTGAGAGCCGACTGTCTAGAAAAAGTGGGCGCTTTGACGTCTTACAATCTTGTGGGATTTCACGCCCTGTTGCATGGTTCGCTTTATCTTTTTCTTTTACCTTTATTTCTGGTAAAACTTTAGACACTTTCGTAAAATCGACGGTAAACGGTAGTTTATAGTCTTAGTTCATGAGGTGAAGTACAGTCGTCATTATACATACTGCGACGTCATCGTGAACATAAGCATATCAGCATTCACCGATTTCATTTAGGATAGGAAAATACGAAATATTGAGATTTCTATATTGTTTTATTTTCTTCGTAATATGAATTTATATTTCGCGTCCGCTCTCTTAAATGTGTGTTATTTTAATTTCATTGAAACTGACATTGATCACATTTACAAAGTATTTGAAATCAACTGGAGATATCAAAATAAGCCGAATATGGAACTTCAGCACTAAGAAAATTAGTTCCACGTTAATTTGTCTCCATTCGAAATGTAGGTTGAAGCGCCGCCTAGGCGTCTTTCCCCCATATTCTTCTCGCTTTCTGTAGGTTCCTCTATAACAGGCACGTTTACTCGCCACATATTCTTTGTGTATCAGTTTAAAGTGGGTGAAAAATTTGGGGATGACAGTTTAACACAACACTGTACATATTAACCTAAAACAAACTTTATGCAGATTCATTTCCTAAGTCCATTATAATTGCAGAAATTACGTCGGCAATTTGTGTTCCTTCCGTTTTATTACCTCCTCGACAGCCTGCACTTCCCTTATCATGAAAGCGATGAGGTAATAAATTTTGTTTTTGTTCGATTTTAGAGGAAGGGTTTTGTGGACGCACTTGGCAACAGAAATCTTCGTAAATATTTCATTTTCTTAGAAAATATAGCGTATGGATTGAAAGGAGGAACACACGCCGATTTATAATCGAAGATCAAACTGAATCCATGGAGCGCGCTCTCTCTCTCTCTGTCTCTCTCTCCCCCTCTATATATATATTTTTTTTTACTTCATTTCTGTTTTATGTAACTTCGCTGTCAGTATTTCAGACTACACAGTATCGAGTGTTAGGATGATTAATGAATGTTGAATTATAAGTAATGCTGAAGAAGGCAGTCGTAGCCTATTTCAAGGTAATATCCCGAAGCTCACTTATAGTGAGTGAGGAAATCCACAAAATAACGCAAGTCAGTTTTGCCAGTGTATCGGCCGAGATTCGAACTAGGCACCCCCTGAACACAAGTCTGAAGCGATATCGCTGGAGCGAAAGCCTTTCTTGTATCCGTCTTGATAAGCTAATAATATCCGAGGTAGTATATTTGTGTTCCAGTTCCTTAAGGAAACCCAAATTTTATTACTCTGTTCGTAATACTTACGCCGCTGGTCCCTATCTTCAGCAAGAAGAAGCCAATCTTCATTCATATATTTCTTTCATATCTATTTCGCGATATTAACCTCCTGTGTTCGCTTAGGTCTGCCAAATCACCTCTACCTGTCACGTTTTCCAACTAAAAGTGTGAATGCATTGTTCATCTCTCATAAGCTTATTACATACCACGGCCATGTTACAACTTCCCGTATTTGAACATGATAATCTGACTATATCTAGCTTTCATTCTTCAATGGCTCTATATCTCTTTGTTGGACCCTGGCCTTTTCTTCAATTCAGTAATCTTTTTACACAGACGGTAGGACTCCTTTGACGAGTGATCAGCCAGTCGCAAGGCCCCTACCTACACACAGGACAACACAAACAGAGAATAAACGCATACACATTGTGATACGAACCCACCATCCCAGCGTTCGCGCGAGTGAAGAGATTTCATACCTTACACCCCGCGGCCACCGTGATCGGCTTACATCTATTATACTCGCAGAAGTACGTATATAATCATGGAGCTTCTCGTTATGCAGTTTTCTCTAATATCTGATCCCAAGTGTAAGTATGGTGGCTGTTCGAATTCATAAACCACAGCCTCTCTGGGAAACCCTTATGTGTATGATATTGATAGCGCGCCTCTGAAACTATCTTGTTTTCGACTAATTGGGTTCTCCAAACTTCCTCATCATTAAAGTGATTTGAGCGAACATAATACTAGCAGCTAATTCCCGTATAGCAATACCTAATATTAAAGCGTTACCAAGGTTCAGGCATCAATTAATAAGGGATCATCACAAACAGATGCGATTGTGGTAAGAATCTGAGAGGATGAGCAAATTAAATTAAGCTTAAACCGTTGAAAATATATTTATTAAAGTTACGGAATGCCGAAGCGTACGAAATACCCCTCTTGAAAGTGTAGAACTGGCAGCTGTTTTTATTTCTATATGCAGTAAATAGCTACACGGAGCTCTTTACTAATCTTGATTTCTGTTATGTTTCGTTAAATATATTTCATGGATTTCAATTAATATAAATCCCTATTTTATCCACTTGAATGTTTAAACATCATATTTTTCCGTCTGAAGAGTTTCTTTAATGTTAGTGGGGTAGGACTAAGTCCCTTGTACTGCGGCCACTTCTGCCCTATTGTACCAGCCCCAGATGATAAGTGAGGGTGATTGTGGAGCTGTTGGTGGAATTAAGATTAGCAGGGGAAACCGAAGTACTCGGAGAAAACCTACCCCAGCGCCATTTTGTCCACCACAAATCCCACTTGACAAGACCCGGGATCGAACCCAGGCCGCCGCGTTGGGAAGGACGTCTAAAGGGGGTTACGTTAGCTGAGACTGGATCGGCAAAAACCTATCTGTCTAATTTATATTCGGAATGTCCCGTAAGTTTTAAATATTTGGGTAGCTTGTTAACAGATGATGGAAGGTGTACTAGTGAAATTAAATCCAGGATTGCCATGGCGAAAGCTGCATTTGGCAAGAAGAAGAATGTTTTTACCAGCAAATTGTACTTAAATTTGAGGACGAAACTAGTGAAATGCTACATTTGGGGCACAGATCTCTATGGGGCTGAAACATGGACACTTAGGGCAGTAGATCAGAAACATCTGGAAAGTTTCGAAATGTGGTGTTGGAGAAGGATGGAGAAGATCATTTGGACCGATTATGTGAGAAATGAAGAAGTGTTAATTAGAGTCAGTGAGCAGAGGAATATCCTACACGAAATAAGAAAACGGAAGGCTAATTGGATTGGTCATGTTTTACGCAGAAACTGCCTTCTAAAAGAAGTTATTGAAGGAAAGATAGAGGGGCGGATAGAAGTGACAAGAAGACGAGGAAGAAGACGTAAGAAGATGCTGGATGACCTTGGGGACAGAAGAGGATACTGTCATTTGAAGGAGAAAGCTCTAGATCGCATTAAGTGGAGGAAGTGTTTTGGAAGAGACTGCGGACCTGTCGTCTGACAGATTACTGATGATGATTATGATGATGTCCCGTAAATTAATCCCTTAACTTCCCAGGGTTGATTCTGTGTCGGTCTCTCATTGTGGATGTACGTAACTAAATCCAAGGGACAGGGTCCTTCTTGAGAAGCAGTTAGTACTTCCTGTAGATAATAATTTCGCTATGTTTTAAGGAATGTGAAGTTGCATTGCCGTGTGCACAGGTTCCTGTACCAAAGGAATATAGTCCACACCAGTCCATTCTGCTTCCTTAAGATCCACATTAATATTGTGACATGAGGCCTGACATCAAGAATAAGGGAACCACAGAAAAGTTATTGCTAGACAACGGCTATGTAAACACTCAGCAATACCAGAGTCATCGCTAAGCAGCTTTAGCAAGTAAGAGTGGAGGAAATGTTGGAAGCGATATTTTGAAATTGGAGGTTGGCATTTAGAAGGCAGGTAGTCCAGCCTGGGAGCTAGCAAACAAAGGACACTCTGGTAGCCACTCTGCAAGGACTTGAACCCGGAAGCACAGGAACTTCCACCGTGGAAGCCGCTACCAAGCAGCGCGACTGAGGACACTACTTTCTTTGTGGTAGTGGTCTGTAAAATGTAGTCACGAGTTGCCAGTGTCCACTAAATCCAATTACCCATCCAAGACCCGTCCATCGTCACTCAATAACTTGAATATATTGTGAGATTTCACTGTATATATAAAAGTATTAAAAATGTTGGCCGTTCCTGAAAGTTAATTCCAATCTGAAGTTGAAAGTTGCATATAAATTTACCCAAATGAAAGGAATTTCGCACTACACCTCAGTCTGATATGTAACAACATTCGTGTTAATTAACAGTAGCTTGAATTATGTCTTCAATGAGCAGAAATTATGTCAGATCTCATTACAAGAGCCCAGCGTTTGGCTTCTCTTAAAATTCCGCTACGACTTAGCATCCCTGGATCACTTGTCAGTCTCATCTCCTGATGTGGGTCGGTTGGAAGTGCAATGTGACATTACTGTGGCATTGTGAAACGTGTTATTTCGTAATATGAATCTTATGTGTACCACTGTATTCTGCTCTCTTCCCTTTCTTCTTCAGTCGTTTCATGTTATTATCGGACATTTCCGGTTTTCGCTGTCTTTAGTTCAGTTCGCAAACTTCAAGTGGTAAGAAAATTTGATTTGTCTGTATTCTATCCTCTTCCACGGGACGATTTCTTGAAAGTCTTATTTAATTTGATGCCATGATTTCCTTCTTGGGCTTTTATATGGTTAGGAGAGTCTTATTGGCAGACTGAATGAGCAGTAGAGTGCAGATAATTTTCACTAGTACACGTACACCAAATTCAGTAAGCACCAGAAGTCAGAAAACAGGTTAAAATTTTGCACATTTCTGGAGACAATATTGAGAATACCGCTTGAACCTGTGATCTACTTTCATACAATATTTAGAGTTAACCTTACGGGAGCAGATGTTAACATATATATTTTCTTTATTGCTAGTGAGGTGGGACTAAGTCCCTTGTACTGCGGCCACTTCTGGCCTATTGTACCAGCCCCAGTTGATAGGTGAGGGTGATTGTGGAGTAATTGGTGGAATGAAGATTGACAGGGGAACCGAAATACTCGGAGAAAATCTGCCCAGCACCACTTTGTCCACCACAAATCCCACTTGACCAGACCTCGGGATCGAATCCGGGCCACCGCGATGGGAAGCAGCGACTAACCGCTTGATATGGCGCGGCCAAGGAAATATAACTAATACTCATAAATATTGAATTTCTAATAGCGAAACAGAGTGCATGACATTGTGCCTCGGGACCTCGACTCAAAACTAGATCTGTAAAATGTTCCCTGGAGACGAGTAAGTCCTCAGTAATATCACCACCTCGAACGTCAGTTGAAGGCAGACATATTATTGCATTATTTACGAGCCTTAAAGAAATAATTATATTGTGGTTTAATTAGATTCCTTCACCTGAGACTTAAATAAGCGCCTGATGGATTCGAATTCAAGTTCCTCTCCAGCCGCCTGAATGTATATATCATTGTACACAATCTTCAAGGGGTTCGTTAACTGACAAGCATAGAGGGTAGACTAGCAGGTATATTTCTCTTTTATATTTATATTATTTTATGAATAGTGATGACATTCGTAACTGGCATATCCTTAATTTTCTTGTTTCTTAGTATAATATTTATTTGACTGTGATGCATGCATAATGAATCCCTCTATCTTCTTGTCTGTGTTGCTCCTTCAAAAAAGATAGTTAAACATCTTGGCCCGAAGGCTCTTTAAAAGGATGAAACAGAATCGGTCCCAGCTTTCGAAGAACTGCCACTGTAATTTTATCCTGTATTTTAATAACCCTTCAAGCTTTTCTGTTCCCATATGTTTCTAACCCAGCCAAAATGACAACACGAGAGTGTATCGATCTCTTATCCCATTATTGGTCTCGTCCGAGTATGTGTTGTACTTCATTCTTTAATATTAAAACTAATTACAAGAATTTGTGTCAGATTTTGAGTACACGGTAGCGTAGTTGGTTGAAGCGCTACGCTACAAGCCGGAAGGTAGCGGGTTCGAGGCCCGATGAGGTGGATTATTTCAGTTTACCTAATCCTGCCAACTGCACTATGACCCTGGGGTCGACTCTGCCTTTAACAGAAATGAGTACCAGGAATATTCCTAGGGGGCAAAGGCGGCCGACGCGTAAGACTGAAAGCCTTACCGCCATCTGTGAGCCGATTGTCTAGAAGACGTGGGAGCCTCAACCTCTCACAACCTTATGGGCCTTTACTTCCCGTTACAAGATAACTTTACCATTTTTTATTAATGTCTTATGCGTGTGTGTTTTTTTGACGGTTGATGAACCATAAAAATAAATTTAATTAATTTTTAATGTTGCAGATTGAATTTAATTCTTTCAGATTGCGTATGTCAAGAACTGCAGTGTAATAAAAATGATTTAAAATTTGAAATTAATTGCATATTTATATTTATTCGGTTGTTTTTCAGGATTTTTTAAGCCAGAGACATGAGAAATAGAAGGATTGTTGGAGATGGCCGTAGCATTCGCCACACTCTCGACAACATATACTCGTTGCATATTTGTATACATCCTGAACACTACGCAGTTGCATTTCCACTATGATAAGCTGCTGAAAGAATTAAACTTAAATAACACACAATTAACTCTCTTCTCAATTGTTGAAGACTCATACACTCTCCCTCAATATCCTATATAAAACAAACAGAAAACAAACTCCGTGGTTTTAGTCCGCAAACGAATTATACCGATCTAGTGACCGTTGCTTGTCGGTGAAGTTAGTGCCAAGTTTAGCGGATAGAGGGTGTCGCGTTGTCAGCGCAACGAATCCCCACGACCGTTAATTTCGATATTTTAGACCCGGGCCGCTATTTCCTTGAAATAGCTCCTCCATTATCCTCATGATGCTGAATTGACCCCGTTCCAGACCCACTACTTCTCAGAAAATCTCGTAGCCGGGAATCGAACCCGGTCCTCTGAACACTAGACCACAGAGGCGGTCCTGCAGTATCCTATTCATTCATTCATTTATCAGTACTCTGTCAGACGACAGGTCCACAGTCTCTTCCAAAACAGTTCCCCCACTTAATGCGATCAGAAATTTCTCCTTCAAATAAAAATATCCTATATTCAGTCCGAAATAGGTGAATACTTCGGTGGGTGACGCAGACCTCGAATTCTTTTGTACTATGGATTTGAATCTTTCTGTCAGATACCTTGTGATGCTATTGTGTCAGTATCACGTGACTAGCATTTCCGTATGCTGTCAGAGCTCAAAGCATCCAATGAACGCATCCCATTTCGATGTTAATATGATATTTATCTTAAATTTCTGCAGGGAATCGGTTATAATTGATAGGCTATGTGTTATTAAAGTCAACTGAACAAACCAAATATAACCGCAAAATTATCAGCTATTATTAATTTCTCCTGAAAATCATCTGTTCTACAGGGAAGAACAGCTTGTCAACGAACATCTTTGATGAACTATATTCCCGTTGTTAGCATTCAACCATTTTTATGCGTACAGATGTACCTCATTAGCAAATTCCTTATAGCTAGCCGCGTGTCCCCTGTCTCAGTTACGGGCAGTAACTGGACAGGCTTCATGACACGTAATGACAATGGACAGCTCTCTATCTCGTAGGTTTTAATTGCCTCTCTTCACAATTACAATTAATAGAGGAACAGACATAACAGAGTTCAGCTGATATGGGTACCAGGCCATTATTGCTGGGAATGAAACCCCAGATCAGCTGGCAAGAACAGGATCTGAACCAGCTTGTGGCATCTCAGTAGGAGAGTATTGCTGGGAATGAAACCGCAGATCAGCTGGCAAGAACAGGATCTGAACAGCCGTTCACAGGACCTGAACCAGCTTGCGGGATCCCAATTGGAGTTGCCAAGAAAGCGATCAGGGAATGGACTGATAGAAATCACAAAAAAAAAACACTGGGAATCCACAACTGAACAGAAACAGGCGAAGGGATATATATCAGGACCCTCTGCCAAAAGAATGAGGGACCTGCTGAAATTAAACAAAGAACAATTAAGATGGATGGTAGGATTACTTACTGGACACTGCCACCTAAAATGGCACCTTTTCAAACTGGGACAGACAGATAACCCAACATGTGAAAGTGCCTACAAGACGAATCAGCCACACATATCCTGTGTGATTGTGAGGCCATAGCTTATTTAAACTTCCGTCACCTGTGTCAGTTCTTCATGGAACCAAATGACTTTTATGACGCCCCCATAAATAAAGTCCTACATTTCATTCGAAGTGTAGGATTAATAAAGGGTTAACCAAAAGGGGAAGCACAATAGTTCATTGAAGGTCGCAGTGCGAAGGCCGGTTTTTATGGCCCACCCCTTACACACCTACTCGTACTCATAATTGAGGAACATTACTGCTGGGACATTAAAATCTCTTATAATTGACTTCTAACAAAGGAAGAGCTTCTTAAATTTGGAATTTAATAAGTTGGAAGGGGCAAAAAGTAACCTTATAATAACAGAGTGTAAAATTTGTATGGTATGCAAGTTAAAAATATTCCTACGTCTGGCTGTATTAAAAGCTATCAGAACTAAACTCATACCAGATCAAACCTGAATGATTTTATCCATGACAAGTTATAGATCACAAACAAAGTACATACTTTAAAGAACTTTGTAAACGATTCTACTTAGAGCTAATAGTTGCAGTTTTTCTTAGTTATAGTCGAATTCAGTTCATTCTTTGTGTTCGAAAGCATTTACTGACATTCATATTGTGGTTTTCTTTATCTGGTGACCTCTGTGTACGAATATTTTCAATTCAGGTTATTATGATGACTTTCAACATCCATATTTAATATAAGCCCTATATTTGGTTCTCAACATTATTCTTAAGAATATTACAAAATTTGAAGTGATTTTGTTATTTTTTTCTTTTCAGCAGGTCATGTACGGTTTGCGAAAACCATAACACCAACTTTCCGACGAATAGAATTAAAAACGTATAACTTCGCAACTCGGCAGATGTACCAACGGTTATCGCTCTCTGTCGTATTCAGTTCACGACAAATTGAGGAGACCTATTTCTAAGGACAAACTGTTTCGCGTATACGCTATCTGTCTTAGAGTCTGCACCAATAGAGATCATCAGATAGGAGCAGCAGAATTTCCCCTAGCGAGTCAGCAACCTGTCATTCGCGATTAAGTCTCCTCGCTCCTTCAATGGATCGATGGGGTGTCCCGTGTTGACCGCCCTTGCTTCCTCGTCATTAATTAAAAGTCTCAGAACTCGTTGAGTTATCATGACCGAGAACTTTCATGGTTCTAAACAGATTCTGCAGCAACATGTTGGGGCTGTTTTCCTTTTACGTCCTTAAAAATGCAACAACAGATCAGTTCCAAAATACCACTATTCTCGCCACAGCTTATTCTGTCTCTTCTGGCAACATGTTAGGTGTCAAATATTCATAATTATTATAGATATTTTTCAATGAGTTTTCTTACAAATAGAAAGGAATTATACATTGGTCGGTAGGACCTAATTAAATTGTCATGCTTCCTAGTTAAGAACACATATTTTCAAAATATGTTCTTTGGGAACATTTATGACTTTAATTTGAGAGTCAGTGTATATTTATCTCAGATGTAAATCGACTTTCATGTAAAAATCAGCGATAGAGGAACGTATATTCCTCCTGCATTATATTACCATTGTGAAATTCAGACAAGCAAGAAAAGGTAATATTTTGAGAGCCATAGTTTAGTGGAATGAAGATTTTATAAAGTGTCCAAATTTATCTCTTTACTTCAACTTCCTTAACACACAAACTTTAATTGACACAAGTAAAGAGGTTGGTATAGAAGTAAACACAGAGAAAACTAAGTATGTTACTGTCTCTTCACCAAAATGCAGGGCAAAATCATGACATATAGATAGGAAACAGATGTTTTGAAAATGTGGCACAATTCAGATATGTGGGAACAACGATAACAGATCGAAACCAGATTCAGGAGGAAATTAAGGGGCGGTTGAACTCGGGTAATGCTTGCTACCATTCAGTCCAACACCTTTTGTCTTCTCGTCTGCTGTCTAAAAACATAAAAATTAAAATATACAAAACTATAATTTTGCCTGTGGTTCTCTATGGGTGTGAAACTTGGTCTCTGACATTAATGGATGAACATAGACTGAGGGTGTTTGAGGAGAATATTTGGACCGAAGAGAGATGAAGTGACAGGAGGTTGGAGAAAACTGCATAATGAGGAGCTTCATAACTTGTACTCTTCTCCAAGTATAGTTAGAATGATCAAGTCAAGGAGGATGAGGCGGGCAGGTCATGTAGAACGAACGGGGGAGACTAGCAACGCGTATAGGATATTGGTGGGAAAGCCAGAAGGAAAGAGACCACAGGGATAGGTGGGTGGACAATAATAGAATGGATCTTAGAGAGATAGGATGGGATGGTATGGATTGGATAGATCTGGCTCAGGATAGGGACCAGTGGAGGGTTCTTGTGAACACAGTAATGAACTTTCGGGTTCCATAAAATACTGGGAAATTCTTGAGTAGCTTCAGAATTGGCAGCTGCTCCAGAAGGGCTCAGCTCCATGAGTAAGTAAGTAAGTAAGTACTTCATGTTCCTTATCTGTACTCTACTTTAGTGCCTGAAATGGTATACATTTGTGGCTCAAAATTTTGGAAACAGTGGATGATTTCCATTTGAGCTTCGTGAAATATAAGGGTTATAGGGGTTGTGACTTGTGAATACCGGGATGAAATTTGCTCAGTGAAATATAGTTTAGATCCACAACTATCAGATTCAATGTATCGACCGAGCAGTGTCGTGTATGGAACGTACAGACGGACGGACAGACTCAAGATCAACCAGAAAGTCAAACGGGCATACGTGATTTCATGATTACTTATTAAAGTTATGCTTATGTTAAAAACAATACACAAAGTATGCCGCGAAAATAAGTAACTTTCATGAAAATTTACCTATGCTGTATAATTCGTACCGGGACTGAGATTCTGAGTAAGGATCCAAAATAATCCCCTGTTCCTTATCTGTGGTTCTTCACGGTGTCTTCTGATGAGAAACGTTGCTTGAAACAGTCGCTTTGCTTTTCCATCAAAGGCACAAGGGGTTTTTGTTCCCCGTCGCTGAGAGCTGTAGACGCTTGCTCAAGCTCCGCTTCGTCCTGGGAGATGTTACATCGTTATACGAGCACTCCTCTCTGCCTCGCGTGGAAGAGTCAGTCGCTTAGCTTTCCTCACGTTCATATTATGAGCATGTGGAAGCAATTCAGAGGATCGTTGAGCTACGCAGTCATTGGGTTGACGCCATTATCCAACAGATCGGCTCGTCATAAGAACTGCAACCCCCTCCCACAAATAATATATCTGCCTTGAAAATCTGATGTGCATTTTGCTTTTCGCTGATGTTCATTTTATGTTTGCGCTGATTACACGCACAGGTTCACCCTTTCCTTATGAAGCATTCACAATTCTTTGACGTTTAGGCGGTTTATATGCACATCCATGATGCATATAGAAACATTTATCTACATGTCCCATGGGTACACTAATTTTCTTTCTGTGAGTCTGTATTTACCTCCATTCTATGGCCAATTTTTTCTCTTTATCCGAAACATGTCTGATTATGTACGTCTCACCGCCTGTTCATAAAATTAATCTCTCAAGATTTTGGCGAAATGTTTTTATTAGGCTACTCCAAGCTCAATACAGCACAGGGCTTTTTGAGAATCTGGCAGTCGCTCTATTAATAAATAATTTTCCCTCCTTCTATAGACTTCGAATGTTCATTACAGTGTTCTCAACAGCCGATCATTCGATTCTAATCTTGGCCCATTTTAATATTATCCTCAAATATACACGTACATATCCCAAGGGCTCTCTTTCATTCTAGTTTTTAGTGCACTGGAAAACAACAAAAATAAGTAAACAGAATATATACCGGGACAGATATTTTGTTTAAAAATGTAACTGAATATTTTTATTTGTCCCATTCAGTACATGACAAAGTGAAAAGCATATTACAAAGTTTATTTGGTGTATTATTACTCGGACGGTCCTGTTTACGACGAACTATGATTAGTAACTTAATACAATTTACTTCAGACATGTGAGAATCCAATTTCTTGTTACTCCATTAGGTGATGCAGTTGTTTGTGTTTATATTCTTGGTCTACATTTCTCCGCAAGTCAAAAAATTCTCATTATACAGGACTTTATATATAAAATCATACTCTAGAGACCAGACCAGTATTAGCACTGACAGATATTACAATGAAATATTTCACATTCAACAATAAGGGATGTCATCGTTGCAGATCTGTCCTTAGTGTACAGTACTGGACGAAATACTACGTTAAAGGAAACATTTTACTGGGTGACAAACAGAAATATGTTGGTGAAATACATTAAGACGAAAAGAAATTCAGTTTCATATCTTGTAGAAAAAATGTCACTTAACTTTTCAAAAGCACTGACTCCACGTTTTTCTTAACTGCTCATATTTCTAAATATTCAGCCACGACACCTGTTTACGTCTAATAGACACGAAGTTTAAAAGTAGTACATCTATTCATGACCGACGTTGTCCTCAGCCGTTGCACTGTATAAAATATAAGTAAAATTATAATTGAATTCTATCAAGTCCAACAATGCTTTTTAATAAAAAAATAACGTCTTTACATTTTCGGTTAATAATGATCATCAGTCGAAAAATTCTATTACTTTTAACAGAACATATTTAGATACTAATGTTTTAACCTTTACAAGACAACATGTGCAGTATTTCGTTTAAAATGTTGGTTGCTTTCTGGTTATGGCCATCTTTGGCTCAAACATGTCAAGGCTCTATTTTATTACTATAAACGTTGTTGTGCTTGGTGAAATTCAATTCTAATTTTACTTACATAGCAGATATTATTTATGTCTTGTCCTTACATAATCCCGACCACGTCAGTTGCTTATGAGAGCGGCCTACATTGACCTTCTCCGTTTTATTTCTTGGCATTTGTTTAATTTCACATTGAGTACTGAAACTTATCCTAAGATTATGGTTGAGGAGACGCATTTAGAAGCATTTAAAAACAAATTTCTCACAAATCTTGGGCGTCTACGTGCCCACCAGTTTCTTACAGAATACTAAATTCTGCAGAAAAACATTACAGCTCCAGTCTCCTCTCTCCATGTGTAAAGAGAATATGGGACCATGAGGAGGGATTTTGACACAGTATATCAACTAATAATCAGATATATTGTATTGTCAAATAACAGAAAAAAATGGAAATACAGTGAACCAGGAAATCAGCTATTTATAATCTTCAAGAAGGTCTATGATTCAGTCGAGAGAGAAATATTATACAACATTGGCATTGAAGTCAGTATAGCCATGAAAACATTTAGGGAAATTTGAATGTGAGATCTGAGGTTATCACGGCGGTGGCTACGAACAGTATTATTTTCTGGTATACGAGGCTGTGTAGTGTGGTATGAATAAACGTAAGTATGTAAGATTTGAGGCTTTCACGGCGGTGACTATGAAGAAAGCAGTCTTTTGGGATTTGGCACCGTGTATATGTGGTGTTAACCGACGTTTCGGAGGAACGTATCGCCTCCATCTTCAGGGTAGAAGAAAAAATATATAAGAAATCTGCAAGCAAAGAGACCGTGAGAACCGGTAAAAGCAGACTGCTTTGCTTGCAGATTTCTTATATATTTTTTCTTCTACCCTGAAGATGGAGGCGATACGTTCCTCCGAAACGTCGGTTAACACCACATATACACGGTGCCAAATCCCAGAAGACTGCTTTCTTCAAACGTAAGCATATTTCTAAAAGCCTGTGGTTTATCTTCTTAATTTAAACTTGTTTAAAAGAACCCTGAATTGAACTTCGTATAGGTAAACGTTTTACTGGTGAAGTTAATGTACAGAGAGGCTTGAAAATAAGAAATTGGCTTATCTCCAATACCTTATGACTTTGTTCAGTTCACACTATTGCGATGGTTAAAGAAATCTCTGAACTTATTTTTAGATGTAGAGAAAAATACCACTAATGGGAACACAAACGCTCTGTGGGACGCCGCCAAGAAGCTGGTAGTTCCGGAATATAACACAGAGACAACTAATTTACACGTTCAGTCTCGTCACCAGACTGCAGTAAATGTAAATTGCTAATAATCCTTTGAAAATATGGCTGACTTAAAACATTTAGAAATTACAGTAAAAATCTAAATTAAATTTACAAGAAAATTAAGAGCGAATAAAATTTGAAATATGACATTGAGTTCCGGATAATTTGTCTTACCTTGTCCTAAAAGTAAACTTTGGCAAAATTTGAAACATCCTCAAATATAATCCTACGTGCTGTTATGTGTCGGTGTGAAATTTCGTCTCTCGCCCTAAGCGAAGAGCAGAGACTGGGGCAGTTTGAGAACAGCCCGCTGATGAGAATGTTTGGAGGAAGGAAGCAGCGAAACCTCTGCCATAGCTCACGCCATTAGTTGCCAACTTCTCACCGAGAATTAAATCTCAGGGTTGTTCATGTGGTTGGAACACGGCATTCAAGCACCCCTTTCTCCGAACACTTTAGTTTTCCCTTGCATCGTGTCATTTCACCAAGGTGCCGTACTCCTCTGTCATCCTGGGCTTGAATAATAGACCCAGTAACGGCCAAAACATTGAGGGACTCAGTCTTGTAACTCATCTAAAATAAAAACATAGAAAGTGACAAAAATGTGCTGAAAATTCATAACGACAGGCATCATAATTTGTACTCTTCATTAAATGTTGTTATGGTGAGCGAATCAAGGATGATGAGATGGACGGAGCATGTTGTACGTAAGGAAGAGATGTATGCTGTAATATTATTGGGAACCCTGAAGGGAAGATACCGTTTGGAATACTGAGATATTAGAATTTTTTATCCTTCTTCCCAACCCCCAAACTGGGGAATCATCATTGTAAGCTATTCGCGACTTCTTATTCAATATTACCAGCCACCCTTCCATCTGGAGGCAATCTCCCCTTTACTCAGCCTGTGTATGGGGCATACCGTCGTGACAAGGGACCCACTGTCCTACCTTACTTACTTAATCATAGAGCTGAGCCCTTCTTAAGGAGCCGCCAATTCTGCAGCTACTCAATAATTTTCCAGCATTTTATGGAACCCGAAGGTTCATTACTGTGTTCACAAGAGCCATTAACTGATCCCTATCCTGAGCCAGACCAATCCAATCCATACCATACCATTCTATCTCTCTAAGATTCATTTTATTATTGTCCACCCACCTACATCTTGGGCTTCCCAGTAGTCTCTTTCCTTCTGGCTTTCCCACCAATATCCTATATACATTCCTCGTCTAACCAATTCGTGCTACATGCCCTGCCCACCTCATCCTCCTCGACTTGAAAATTTTAATTACGTTTGGAGAAGAGTACAAGTTATGAAGATCCTGTTTATGCAGTTGTCTCCAACCTCCTGTCACTTCATCCCACTGCTCTACCTCCTATCTTAAATTCTGGAACTGAAATTTTGTCATTTTCACTAACAAAATCGATTATTCGAAAACTTCATCGGTAACTAGCTTCGCATACAGGAAGTGCTGAGGCTCTTTCTCGAGGGTTAAAACGGCCATAACATGAGGTGACTACTCGCATTCACTGTTTCGAGATCAGTAACGTGTGAAGCCCCATGAGACACTAATCACAAACACAACTTGTAACTTCCTTAATATGGTCACAGAAGTCAGTGACAGAACATTTACAACACTCAACGAACTTGAGTTCGAATAAGTTGCCATAGCTGCAGTGTGAAGAAGGGTGCGGCGTTTTAATTACCCTTCCAGCATTGTAAAATACACGTGTTATGCTCCTTTTTCATTAAATTAAAATTCCTGTGGGTACTGTATAACAAAACGATTTTATATCCATGTAGCGTACACAGTGTTTACTTCTGCCTTGTACACAGAAACTGTCTTGCCTCCAGAAATTTACGATGTTCACATTCTCGTAACTTTTAGTTTCTTGAATGTTTATGAAAGTAATTTATCATTTATTGTGGCCAGAATGCCCTTACAGTGATCTAATAGTGTCAGCAATCACATTCCGTTAAATGACTGCATTAATCTTAAGCTACACTTACGCGATACTAGTACAGAGTATTAAGGGTAACAGATTAATTTAAATTGTTATTACTGCAAATATGACAAATGTACATGTTCATTACATGTGGTCACACAAGCATCTAGTAGACTCCGAATTACTTTGTCTTTGTTTCCTCTTATAATTCTACCATTTACAGCTGTTCAGTTATTCATAAATTAATGGAAAGTAAAAAGCAAAAAAGCAAAGGTATCCCTGTAACAGGCCGTGGAGGCCCATAGTGTTGTGAGATGTTGAGGTTACCACATTTTCTAGACAATCGGCTCAAAGATTGCGGCAAGGTTGTCAGCCCTACACGGCGGCCGCTCTTTACCCCCAAGAACATTCCGAGAATATTCCTGATACTCATTTCTGTTAAAGGTTCAGTCGACCCCAGTCCCATAGTGCTGTCGGAAGGATTAGGTGAATTGAAAAAAAAAAAATCCAATGACCTCATCACGACTTGAACCCGCGACAGTCCGGCTTGTAGCATAGTGCCTTAACCGACTACGCTACCGCGTGCCCCCAAATTATTGAAAAAGAAAAATAAAATTGTATGAACTTAGGTTCTTGCAGGGATGGTTATGAAAAGTTCTGTCTTCTCGGATAATACGTAACTCCATGGAGTTGAAAATCAACCGATGTTTCGGAACAACGTGTCGCCTTCTTCTTCAGTATGGAATAACAAATGAAACGAGAAATCAGTATGAACCAGGTACCATGCTCTGCTCATCAGTTGATTTTCAATCAAGTGTATTGATTTATATCGTAGAAGATAGATCTCTTAAAAAGTAATAATTAATTTCTCAAACTTTATACGTTAGAATATTAATGACAATGAATATACAAAAAAAACTAATTTTATTTAAATTAATACACATTCATGCATGTATTCATATTCCGTATCTCAGCTATGAAAATATTTTGACTAAACCACAGACGGGCCTAAGAGTTTTCGGTATTGGTATATCCATAAATTTATTCGCAAATGTATGCCTATATGTTGAGATATATACCAGATAAGAGGCTGAAATTTTAAGGAAATTAAAACGATTCACAATGTATGTTACTGTTAAGCTGTATAATTCCGTTATCTCAGAGAATACGATACATAACTATTTTATATTAATTTAACGGTTTAATTGAAAGGTGTAACAATGCTTCATTTTGTGCACTAAATAATTACTTTGACCAATGCCTTATTTTTGCATGAAGGGCAGTTAAAAAGTAAAATATTGAGATCCTCACTGGGTGTTAGATTAGGTCATGTTACGTTCGGTTAATTTTATGTAAAATGTAAGAACTGCTGCTGTATTCTGCACATTATCACTTTTCGATTAGACAGACTTTGGAATACTTAACATGTCTGATTGTATACTTCTACCGGAACGTTTAGTTAATATCCGTAATCCCTAGGTGTTCTGTGAAACAGCGGACTTATACGCTTTGACAGTGACATATATACACACTTCCTGAAAACGTTCATTCAGCGACACTCTCGTATGATTTCCTAGTGCCTCAAATCTTCAACAGTTGGCTATTCTGTCTTATTGTGTGATTTTCTAACTTTTAGGCAATCGTAAATTTCGGTCCGTGACACGAAACTGATAATTGTAATAACCTCTCTTAGCTTTATTAGACCATGATTTAAATTTACTGACAAGCACATTTTTGGGTGATAACTTCGGTGAACGGCCAAGTTACAGTCATTTAATATTTCCTTTTGGTACAGTCTTTGCCTCAGAATATATATCCTTAGGGATTTCTTTAATGTGTACCTTAATTCCCATATATGTATATTAGCTTATAAGTATATTAGTTCACCATATACCACATATTGATTGCCTTATACAACACATCAATCACTTCATATAACAATTTACCATATACCACTTATCATCATATACAACACCTCCCCCTCTTAAAATAAGGCCCAATTAATACCTTAATTGTGCCTTTAAAAGTATTTATTGGTTTTCCCTTGTTTGGATCTCCGGAAGGATTCTGTGTTTTCTGCAAATAAACAAAAAACTTACAGAATAGGCGTCAATGAAATTTCAAAGCGCATTAACTTATTATGGACCATAGAGGTACAACGGTAGTGGAGTCGTAATTTTCAATCAAAATTCCATGGTTTATGATAGAGATACTAAACTTTATAGTTTGTTTATTTGTTCAAGAACTTGGGTGCACACCGTGGTTGCATTTGCTCAGTAGGGCTTAATGAAAGTGGGGTAACGCAAGTTGAATGCTGGCCAAGTGTTGGAAGGGAATGTGTTGTGGTTCTCTCCTGCAGTCCGACGAATACGGAGGTCCAGAATATTCCCATTCTAACGAAGAGCGAGTGTAGAATATCGAGAGATTCCTGAGCTTTTGTATAAATAGGTGAAGTAACATTCGCGTTGATACGAGTATAATAGAAATCGTTATTGCCAATTAGAACCTATAATTTTCATTGTCACTAACGACCAATTAGCAATTAAAATGAAGCTGTAGTTACATAAAATTTCACATAATGCGGAAGCTGAAATTAAATTTAATGCAAAGTATTGTGACCTAATTTAAGGAAGTGTTTTGCACGCATAAATGATTATATTTTTGCATTTTGAATGATTTTTAAACTGCTGGACTGTGGCTGTGAGGTCACGAAGATCGATTCGCATTTATGCGCAGGCGCTAGTTTTCAGGCGTCGACTCCAAATGTCTTTCCAGGATATCGTGAATTCAGTTTTGGTCCAGCGGGCAATGCTGTCAACTGCTGATCGGCCTACAGATCTCCGGTTTCGAAAATTGTTACGAACGTGTGTTAAGAGAGGCGGTGCTCTTTTTCTTGTGGGGAAGAGCTAAGAAATTGATACAAAATGTCGCTAGGCATCTAAGACCAGCAGTGTCAGGCATCTTCTGTGTCCCCGTGAGATGGCTTCGCTGTTGCCCGCTATTATTCTTCTAGCGCTGCTCTCGCCCTTGCTGGCCAAAGAACTGGGGGAAATTAAAGGTAAAGACATTCCGTCATTTTCGAGCCCACGTGCTGTAATATCCATAATTTGAATCACTCGCTCTTAATTGTTTATTTTCTATTTCATCTGGTGTTGAAGTCTTTCTAATATAAACAACCACGTTAGAATTTATACAAGAATTATACTTCAAGGAGAGTCAATGATTTGTAAATTTCAGATTACAAAATATTCCACATATATAGCTGCACAAATTTAATTACATTAAACTTTTATTTTTTTTTTTTAGAATTCTATAATTGTCACAGAAATGTTCTCAATTTGTACGAAAATTACATCTTCCAGAGTGAAAACAGAAAATAGTTGAAAACCATTTAAATATCTGGCGTGGAGCTACATATCACTGTGATATACTTTATTTAATTTCACTCTATGAATTATAGAAGAGAGAAGAAGTCAAGCTGAGCACTGCTTTAATTACTGTTCGTAACGCTGTCTGAGGTCGTTGCCACACAATCCTGATTTCTAAGTCAGTCTTTTATTCTTGTATTTCATTTTATGAATTTAGCATCCGCTTTAAACAAAATTATATTTCAGCATCCTGTCGCATTGAGGCATCATTCTTATTATTCAAATACACTGTCAATAATGCAACAATGATATAAAATACACATAAAAATATATATTTCTCATTAAAAGTGTAACTTTAATGCTTTAAATTGTTATTAAATATTATAAAATATCATTAGACACTGCAAGTATATCTTATACACTAAAAGATTATCAAAATACTTCAAAATGTCTTTTTTTTAAATAATGTTTTTTTCCAATTTTGCAACATGTTTCGGCCGCGCATGAGCCATCATTAGGCAACTTTTAATTTGTAAGGAGACCGCTGCACTGTCAACTTGTCTTTCGTTCTCCCATGCACGTGGTTTTCTTGTTGTTGTATCTCATATCTCGCATACTGTCATTGTATTCTTCTTTCGGCCATCATAGTTTTTGTATGTCATTTTTTCCTGTATATGTGATCACGGTGCGGTATTCACGGATAAAATAGTTACCCGTTTATATTCATTGCAGCAGCGTTCCTCTAACTCGTAAGGAATTCCTTCGGCGCAAATTCCAGAGATAGAGCCTGCTAAATTTTTCACCCTTCTCCATTGTTCAATGTGCATAATATTGTAACGTGTTGGAGCAGACATTTCCATGGTAACGCAATGACAGTGGGTCATTGCCTGGAAATGCCTTGGGTAAAAAACGCATTTCCCCAGAGGTGGAAGGTTCGTTGCGTAACAACGAATTGTTAGAAGCATCAAATATGGTGTTCGCTAAGCAGTTCGAAAAACCCCTATATAATGGGTTGAAGGCATTCGCCCAGTCAGTCTCGAGATAGTCGCCATTGGAGAGAGTTAGGAGACCTAAATTGAGAGAGAGAGTTGGAAGATAGCTGCCGCAGAATGCAGCTGAAGTGACACGAACTGTATTTTTGAGTGTGTAAGTGTGAGCGTTCAATAAATATTCGCCAAATCCGAGACCCACGGGAAGATATTTGTCGCGCCGCCTAGGCAACACGCGACAATATGTGCTGCCACAGTAAACCTTTCACTACTGCTCAAATGTACTGACTGTTTAACTTATTAAAGCAGGAAATTAAACTAAATAATATTTAAAATTTTAGTTCTTACCTCACAGTAAACTCACTGCGTCTCAATTACAAAGGACAGTCTCTCAGTTCTGTAGTCAAATAGTCACTCTTTATTGTAAGAACCATACGAATACTCAAAAATACACTTACTGAACAAAACACAGCAATTGAATGTTAAAGCAGGTAAAGTGATGTAATATCCTCTGTACTTTAAAGAATCCGAAAGACCATCGAAAATAAAATTTATGCGACCTAAATTGTTATACTTTCAGTAATTTCATGTGTTCGTAATTTATTTTCTATGCCACTAAATTACGAACACATGAAATTACTGATTTTATGTTGGAAACATTTCGTTTCCAACATAATTATGTATGAAATCTTCATTTTAAAATATGAATATAAAAATTGAACCGAATTTCAAATGACTTTTTAACTTTAAGTCTACATTCTTTACGTAAAAGCAGATATCATCTTGATGTACTTTCCCTTTATGTTCAGGTCTATCGTGTCCTTAAATCCTGCACTTCCCTTTCGGAAAATATTAGCCTTCGTGTTCCTCCCTGCAATCTTAGAGACTTCCCAATGTTTTGCGTTTGTCCCTCTAATAAACACTGTCCTTCTGCTCTGTGCGCCTATGCAATCAATGTGAGGATAAAGATCTCGACATATTTGCAATCGGAGTCATTTTCGCTCAATCATTTTTATAATCTTCTACCTAAAGTTGTTAATATTCTTTTCATAATCCTAATGTTCTTCTGTTTTGTAGTTCTTAGATTTTACGATCTTTAGATATTTCCCTTCATCTTTGTTTTTGTTTGTTAACTTATTCTGTACTAACGTGTTTTCTCTCTCCAGAGCTTGCCTGTAATTAGTCTCTTGCTGTTATGTTGTGTTTATTCTTAATGTGATTACCTGTATCTACACTGTGCTGTGTCTGTAACTGGCCTTGTAGCTATTGACTCGGCACACAAATAATAAAGAATTGAATTATTAACTATTATTATTTACTGGTAATTCTGGAGCACAGTTTCTTCCGAATGCCGTTGACATAGTGTTCTGCGTCTTTGGAAAGTCCCTGAGGGGATAATTATAAATATTTAGCCTTATTATTTATTTTTAGAAATTCGCTTTGCAGTTAATATTCATTAAATATTCCCTAACTGAGTGGGCGTACTCTCAGCTATAAGCAAACTAATATTGAATTTATGTGTGGTCCTGTTCTCAATGTGTTGTTAATTAACTTGCTACTAGCTCCCTGTATTTACCAATTGCTCTGAAGTGGCAGAACTCGCTGTCCTCCAGTTGTTTTCATGCGACTTGTGAGAGCATTCCAAACTATACGTTAATGCTCTTCTCTCTTTAAGAAGACCGAGCATCTTGTCGAAGAAACTGAGAGAAGTGACAATTTTGGCATGTAATATTAATATGTAACTAGCTATATGAATCCCGAGTCCTTATCGTGGGGCTGCTAGTTGCTTACCTACTCGAAATTCCACAGCAGGTTCTGGATCACAAAGGTTGATTACCCTGGTCACAAAAGCCAAATATCTGAGCCTATCCTGAGCCAGATAAATCCAGCCCGCACCTTCATATTATATTTACTAAAAATACGTTTTAATATTATACTCCATTCAAGCGGTCTTCTCCCGTCGGGATTTCCTACCATGAATGCTGCATGACATTCGAATCTTATCCATGTTTCGGCCATTCTAATAATATTTTTGGAAGAGTTTCAATTGTGAAGCTCCTCAATGTACAGTTTTCTCAGCTTCCTTTTACGTTGTCTATTTTTGGTTCAAATATTCTCTTCAACACTCTGTGCTCAAATATACTCATTTTGTGTTTTTCCTTAATGTGTGAGGTCAAGTTTTGTGCCCATGTTAAACCATTGGCTAAATTATATATATATTAATGTTAATCCTTACATTTTAGACAGCAAACGGGATAGCAGAAGATTCTGAACTGAATGGTAGAAAACATTACCGGAACTTGAGCTGCTTTTAAATATTTTTTAAGAATTCACTTTCGATTTTATAGCCCTGCTCCAAAATATCTTAACTTTGCCAAAATTTCGAAGGGTTACTCTCCGTATCTTCATGATTTTGGCCTTCATTCTGATGGCAAACATCAGCATATGCTTAGATTTCTCTGCGTCCACTTCTAGACCAATCTCATTACAGCTTCTTTCTTATCCTTTATAATGTTGAAGTAACCCCCATTAACATGTACTGTCTTCGCTCGCTTGGAAACCGGATCGTAGGTTCGAATCCCACTCAGGGCATGGCTGTTTAGTTTGTGTATGTGTGTGTTTGTGTACAGGTAGAGGCCTTGCGACGAGCTGACCACCCGCCCAAGGAGTCCTACCGAATGTGTAAGATCTAGAAAAACCGAAGTGAACAGAGAAGTTCATGGAGGGAAGCCTAGGCCCACTGGGGCTGTAGTGCCAAGGACCCCCTTCCCCAATTAAATTAACACCATCAGCATAGACCAGAAGCTGATATGTCCTTTTCAATTTCAGGCACTTCTGAGTTCCGTTTTCCTTCCTACTGCCGTATTCTGAAGGAAAGTTGAAGAGCAATTGCAATAAAACTTCTTGTTCCAATACGTCCAGAATTGGAAACGTGTTGGACAGATGTCGACCTATACGGACTCCATTTATACATGATCGCATTTCATTTAAACTAATTAGGTATGAGGACACCGGCTCCTATGAGAATATTTCACAAAAGCAGATATATAAAAACTGGTTCAAAGGCACTAGCTAATAGTGTCCCACTTTATCTCCAACAACAGATGAATGCCTGTAACATGATCAGTAATTGGCTATGTGCCGGTCACAGTAGCCGAACGGTCTGAGGCATGTACTGTCTTCGCTCGCTTGGAAGCCGGGATCATGGGTTCCAATCCCACTCAGGGCATAGATGTTTGGTTTGTGTGTGTGCGTGCGTTTTTCTGTGTTTGTGTTGCCCTATGTTCATTTAGACGCCTTGAGACGAGCGGGTTACCCATCCAAGGAGTCCTACCGTCTGTAAAATGGTCAGGAAACTGATAACTCAGCCCTATGCTCCAAAAGTGGGAGCGAGAAACTGATAACTCAGCCCTATGCTCCAAAAGTGGGAGCGAGAAACTGATAACTCAGCCCTATGCTCCAAAAGTGGGAGCGAGAAACTGATAACTCAGCCCTATGCTCCAAAATTGGGAGCGAGAAACTTATAACTCAGCCCTATGCTCCAAAGTGGGAGCGAAGGAAACAATGGCTAATTACGTCGAAATCCGCACTGATGATCACGAATTATTTTGCCTACATATAGAATTAACCTTGAGGGAATAATGTTGGTTAAATATATGTATGAAATTGATAAAGATGATAAGCCCCAGTAAGCCCAGTCACTTTTATAAACCTGCTTTCAAATACTGCAGTAATAGACTCTTTCCATTGCTGTCAAAATTCTTCCTTATTCCAAATAGAGTTAATGAATTATGGATCTCAGGCATTGTATTAAATTTAAATAAAAATTTTTAACCTAATATATCGAAGTTTTACTCGTGTGCTTCCGTTTCGTGAACCTCATTATCGCAGGGCAGACATATAACTTTGTTTATTGCGTGACAGACATGTCGTTTTCCCAAGAACGAGTTTTCATTGCGGAACATTATTTCGCCAGTCGTTCTTATGCACGTGTCGCAGACGAGTTTCGTTGGGAATATCTGGATTCTGCAGTTCCTAACAATTAGACGATAACGAGCATAATCAACCGATTTCGGGAATGTGGATCAGTTTCAGATAGGAAGAGATCCGGGAGACCGGCCATTTTGACTGAGGCTAAACTGGCTGATGTGGAGAAAATGTTGCAGCGTTCCCCTTCTGAAAGTCTCATAATACTGTCAGCGCAATCAGGGATTTCGTATGGAAGTGCTCAGAAAGCGACGAAGAAGTTACACCTTCGTGCATATCGTGTTCGCTGTGTGCAGGAACTGAAGGACCTGGATAAAGAAAAACGCTTAGTGTTGTTTGTTGGCAACCATGGAATTGAAGAGTTTGATCGGGTTTTCTTCACTGACGAAGCATGGTTTCACCTTAGTGGCTACGTGAACAGTCAAAACAGTAGGATTTGGTCATCTGAAAATCCACATGTGTTACATAAAAAGCCCTTACACTGTCAGAAAATTGGAATGTGGTGTGCTGTATCACGTCTTCGAATAGTGGGCCCAATTTCCTTTGAAACAACCGTGAACAGTCCAGTGTACCAAGACATCATTACAGTTTATTGCGCGTCTTTAAGTTCATGAACGTGAATGTTGGTTGCAGCAAGACGGTGCCACATGTAACCATCTAATCAAACCATGCGGTTCTTGCGCGAGTTTTTTGGTGACCGTCTCTTTTCGAAAGGATTATGAAGCCCGCGTTCGCCCAGTTTGTCACCTGCAGATTTTTTCTTTGGGGGTACCTCAAAGAAATTGTCTATGAACTCAATCCGCGTACACTGGATGACCTAAAGAGGAACATTACGACGGCGATTAACAGCACCAGTTTACAGGTACTCCACAAAGTGGCCTCAAACTTGGTAAAAAGAGCTCGCGCATGTATTGCTGAACAGGGAGGCCATTTCAAGCATATATTTTAAAGACATTATTTGATTTTGCATTTCAAAGATGTAAGGTTATAAACATTAATAGTAAGTGCTGTATGTCTTGTAGTTTGTGCATTAAACCAGCAAAATATAATTGCTTAGTGTGATGTGCGCGACTTCTCGATTTCCCTGTATACAGATATCTTGGAAGAAATGTAAGTGTTTACATAGTGCGGTCCGCTATATGAATGTGTTACACAAATCGATCACTGATAGTGTGACGTTACACGTTCCTGAGGTAACATGTTATCGCTGACTGCTCTACATCTAGCACTAAGAATAGAAAACTCCATTACGTGGGGTGTGTTGGCATAATTTTTTAAAGAATGATTTTGACTTTTTATTCCTCTCTTCGATTTGTAGACTCTAGGGAACTTCATCAGTGGTGTTCGCTACCTTATAATTTGGCTAATCTGTTCTTTTTGGGCTGTATACTCTCTAAGAATAATATTGTCTTAATATTGTGTCTAAAATATAATTTTATTGTAGCGAGTCGCTTTTTTGGAACCATCAGGAGCATTTGGAGGCTGAACCCCAACTTCTGAAAATATTTGAAACGGACATAGTTGGCCTATATTTAAAACAAAGATACTGTTATGAAAGTTAATTAGGCAACTGATTATGTAGTATATGACATTATTCCTTTTCATTGGTCAACTAAAATATATTAAGCAAGTGTCAAAAATGAAAATGCATTTTAGTCTTCAATAGCAGAATTGAGTTAGAGTACGACTGGACAGGGGGGAGACAGGAAGTGTGCAGATTGGAAGAGGAGTTCGACAAGGATGCTGTTTATCACCAATTCTGTTCAACTTGTACAGCGAATGCCTTACCAAGGAAGCTCTGGATGGGCTCGGTGACTTCAAAGTAGGAGGGCAAATTATTCAAACTGTGAAATATGCAGATGACCTTGTGTTAATGGCTAAGGAAGAAACTGTGCTACAGGGCATGATTGATAGACTAATTGAAATTGGAAGGTGCTATGGCATGGAAATGAATGTGGAGAAAACAAAAGTAATGAAAATTTCGAGACAACCAACCCCAGTCACAATAAAGATAGACCAAAAACAAGTGGAGAATGTGAAATGTTTTAAATATTTGGGTAGCTTGTTAACAGATGATGGAAGGTGTACTAGTGAAATTAAATCCAGGATTGCCATGGCAAAAGCTGCATTTAGCAAGAAGAAGAATCTTTTTACCAGCAAATTGGACTTAAATTTGAGGAAGAAACTAGTGAAATGCTACATTTGGAGCATAGCTCTGTATGGGGCTGAAACATGGACACTTAGGGCAGTAGATCAGAAACATCTGGAAAGTTTCGAAATGTGGTGTTGGAGAAGAATGGAGAAGATCAGTTGGACCGATTATGTGAGAAATGAAGAAGTGTTAATTAGAGTCAGTGAGCAGAGGAATATCCTACATGAAATAAGAAAACGGAAGGCTAATTGGATTGGTCATGTTTTACGCAGAAACTGCCTTCTAAAAGAAGCTATCGAAGGAAAGATAGATGGGCAGATAGAAGTGACAAGAAGACGAGGAAGAAGACGTAAGAAGATGCTGGATGACCTTGGGGACAGAAGAGGATACTGTCATTTGAAGGAGAAAGCTCTAGATCGCATTAAGTGGAGGAATTGTTATGAAAGAGACTGTGGACCTGTCGTCTTGACAGATTACTGATGATGATGATGATGAGCAGAATTGTCTAATGACTGAGCCTAAGTAGCGCTTTATTCTAACGGTTATTATAATGGTGGATTAAACAGCATAGTTATTGTAGAATGTTGTCTTATGGGATGGAGCGCTGTTTAGATCTAGTGTAAACCGACGTTTCGTAGGAATTTATTAGATCCATCTTCAGGTTAGAAAAATCCGCGAACGAGGAACCAGCGTGTGCAGGTGGATGATCTACACTAGAGCTACACGGCGCCATATCCCAGAAGACGACATTCTGCATAGTCGCCGTTTAAAAACATAAAATCTTACATAGCACAGTTATTATTTTGCCGTAGGTACTACATGAGATTCCTTTTTGCATGTTTTTTCACCAAAAAAATAAATCGGTTTCTTTCGAGTTCTCTGCCCTCCACTTGTATCGTCCCAGATGTGGATACAAGTGCCGTTATTAAAGTGAGAGAGCTTTCTCATTTCTTTAGAGGCCTGATAAGAGTAATCTGCTTCCAAAGGTGTCTTGCACCAAGTGTCAGCAAAGCGCGCATTCCATGGAAGGTGAGACACTTCGGAAGGCCTCTCAGCCTACCTCCCCGCATTTATCCCGGTAGGAAACACGATAAACGGCACAGCGCAGTATGTTGATACTTCGTTAATGGACGCTCCTTTAACGATCATTGTAATGTCGTGCGCGATAATCTTCACTGTAAAAGCCATCCTCTCTTTGTATGTCTATTTTATCCTAAAGTGACTTGTTGGTACAGATGTAACGGTAAAATAACTTTCCTTGACATAGTGACATTCATAGAACTTGCAATTTGCTATCAACGTCACTAAAAGTTAAATTTTAAAACTTCACGGTTTTTCTTGTCATTTCACATGCTATAACTTTAGCCTGACCGCCTCTGTAGTCTAGTGGTAAGAGTTCCTGGCTACAGATCCAGAAGTCGCGGGTTCGATTCCCGGCGCTACCAGATTTTCTGAGATGTATTGGGTCTGGAACGGGTTCCACTACGACTCAAGAGGATAATTGAGGAGCTACTTCAAGGAAATAGCGGGTCCAGTTTAGAAACCCGAGATTAACGGCCTTGGGGATCCATTGTGCTGACCACGCCACACTCTCTATCCGCTAAAGTTGACATTAACTTCGCCGACATGCGGCGGTCGCTCGGTCGGTATGGTTCGCTTCCGGACTACAGGTCACGGAGTTTGTTTTCTTACTCTTTTATAACTTTGGTCTGCTGAACGATGCTGTTGACAGTATATTACAATTTTGTTCTAAGTATATCTCTTTGTCCAAAGAACCACGGAAAAATAAATCAAAGAAATAATATGCACACTTTTGCCCTATTGTGTGTTCCTTGGGCAGTAGGGCCTTCATAGTCGTTCACTTGTTCAAGATATTTTTATTCTTATGAAAACTTAAGACATAGTTTTATCATTTTCCGTCGCACCAAATATTGTATTTAGCTACTTCAATGCGTTTCCCAACTTCAGAACCCATTTCCATACTATTAAAATAGTATGTCCTATTTGCTCCTCTCTCTGCTTGGTCCATGAGCTGTTCCAATCAATATTTTTGGGTATTTTTACATTCTTGGCGTGCTACATGTCATGGAATTCCAATTCTTGTCCATGTAACCGCTAGGATAATAATGTAAATTGTGTAACCTGTAAATGGTTCCTGTTACATTGTCTTGAATATTCCTAAGTTTTACTGCTTTCTCTGCCTCTCGCCTTCCTTTAAACGTCTCGCTTGAAGACTCAATTATTACTGTAATATTGACAGAACCTTTCATTTCTTCCACGATGTGTGTTTATATGCTTCATACGATTCTGAGAACAACGGCAACTGTTTCCCTAAACTGCATTGAGTAACTGTTTTTGTAAAGGATACACATGTTATATACGAGGCAGGAACTGACTTTTAGATGATATATATTGTATAATAATTTCATCAGAAGATATGTCTGTTACAAAGTAACGGCACAGTAAAGGTTCGGCCACACAGCGCGCTACGCTATGTTCGCTACGTACGCTACGTACGCTGTGTTCACTCTGCGACGCAGCTAACATAGGGAACATAGCGTACGTAGCGTACGGAAGTCTGTGTGGCCAGTCACATTGGCAATAAAGGGAGATATTTTTCTGTTCATATAGCGAACGTAGCATATGTAGCGTCCGTCGCGTACGTAGCGCTCTGTGTGGCCGAACCTTAAGCGCAATGTTAGTGTAGCAACAGTTATGCACGCAACAGTAGAGGAATTGTGGGAAGCCGGGACTATATTCGAAGAATATAAGAACAGTCAGTCGAGAACCCGTGTGGTGGCGGGGTCGAATACCTCCACCGTGACCCTACGAGTCGTGGGAGGCGACGGAAAGGGAAGTCTCAAATCTGAGACAATAAAATAAGGTCGCGAGTGCCAAGGGACTCGGACCAAAGAAAGACTGCGCTGGCAAGGACCAACAACATATACAAAAGACAGACTCGTCCTCTTAACACCAAGACTTGCTGACTCTGAGTCAGTCGTGTCTAGAGAGAGCTACATGCATTCAGACCACCTTGTGTCTGCGGCTGTTGTGAGACAGTAGCTCCGGGTGGAGTCGTGGGAGAAGAAGGAGCCCTCATTGTTGTAAATGGCTGCGTAACAACGTCGATTCTATTTGTGAGATAGACACCAGTCAGCGAGGACAAAAGCCGTGGAACACGGGAGATAAGGGACTTACGGCGTTGGGGGTGTTAGCAGGAGACAACCGATGAAGACACGACAGACTGAGAAGACTTAGTGCGTACTTTAGTTAATAGTGGAGTATGTAAATTAACGATAACGTTATAGTTACGTGAAGTTACTTTCTGTACGTTTTCAATAAATAAGATTGCCAATCCAATCACATTCAATCAATTGACAGTAATATTTACAGCATGTCTCTTCTTCGAAAGGTAGTTAGTTATTGGAGAGGGTGGGTTTCCCCGTGCACTTAGAGCTGTAGTAGTCCATTGTGCTTCCCTCTATGATTTCTACCAGTCTCTATATCCTACCGGTACTGGTGCTTACCATCAGTCCCGCCCAGCCAGCGAGACCGGCTCTACTAGCTGAGAGGTATCTATAATGCTTCCCCCATCTACCAGAGGTATTGGAGACTGCTGTTGGGCGGGAAACGTCCGTTAATTTGGCTCAGTGACCTCCTTTGGAGATATGAGGTTCTTTTACGTGCCGTAAAGCTACGACACGGGACCCACGGCTTAAAGTCCCTCCCGGAGGACTTGTTCCCTGAATTTTTCCGCCCCTAAAAATTCGACGACCTTCGCCGGGTATTTGAACCCGCGTAATACGAGTCATGAGGTGGGAACCATACCTCTAGACTACGGAGGCCGCTGAAATAAAGACTGTGAGAATCTCATATAGTTTAAGAACAGCCTTTGGGTATATACAAGTTTCTTAGTTAAAATGTCTAATTTTAACGAGTTAACCAAATCCACTTCCATTGCCTTTTGCAGCAAATGTATGAACACCAGAGTAATTACATATATCAAACAGATTTGGGCTAGTTATTTCCGGCTACATTATTACATTACAGAATTTCAGGAAATGTAGATCTACATTACAAGGTATTTCCTCCTTGCTTAACTATTTATGATGGACTGTGCTTCTCATGTATTCAACCGGCGAGTATAGAAAGAGACAGTGCTGCATGTGTACAGTGGAAGGTTGGGACAAAACGGGAAGCGCTCTCCTTGGCAAGTGTGGATATTTGTCGTGTGAGTGCGTACTACTAGAGTAATGAAGCGTACGTTTTGAATTTATGGTCATACTATCAATTCGCGGTGCCGTGCAATTTGATACAGCTGTATATCAAACACATACAGATCCCATGAAATTTGAGGCACAGATATTACCATAACTCTCTGTTTGTATCCATCTGTACACTCATCCATCCATCTTGCCATCCGGCGCTTTCGACAGCACCAAATGACTATTACGAAGGATGTGGAAGGGAGCGGTTGTGACAAAATTTCAAGTACTGCCCCGGAAATTACCTGGAGACATTGATAAAAGCCACGAAAACTTTTGTTAAGGCTCATTGAATTCTAAGCCGATGTGTGAACCCGGTTCCTTCCGTTTATAAAGCTGGGGCGCTATTTATTTGATGGCAATTTTAATTGTCTACCTGCCTGTCTTTCTGCCTGCCTTTGTCTATATCGGTTTATCTATCCACTTCTTTGTCTATAGCACTTTACATATATAGGCTGGGGTAAACTGTTGTATCAGTACTTGTAAATTAATATATAGTTCTAAAATGAAATAAATTATTAGTTTTATAATTGTAATATCTTAGAATGATATTTAATGCTACAGAATGATTTGTAAAGCGCAATTGATCATGTAGCGTTGTGGAGTCTTTGTAAATGAATTTTATGGATGAAAAGAATGTAAACTCATATGCGTCTGTATTTAAATCAATGATGATTCGTTTAATAAATCAGGCTTTAAAAATACCTAAAGGTAAAAGTGAACAGATGATTTCGTCTTCAAAGGTAGATTCGAAAATTAGTATACGAGTTTCTATATACCTGCACCCGCAGTTCCTGACCAATCTAAAGCTAAAGTTGTTCCTGTGATTAACGAATCAAGTACTACGAAATAAAGGCGCATGGGACAGTCAAGATAGAGATCCACATTTTCTTGACCTCGACACTAATCAGAGGTGAGTAGTTAGCTTCATGACCCGGCCGCTATATCCCCGGGGAAGGAGCCCCCCTTGCCCTTTGGAGAGGAGGCTGGGTGGAACACACAACCGATCTGAACGACGTGAAGAAGAGAAAATTCTTTACCCTACCTGGCTTCGAACTCCGACCCCTCAGTCGTCTAGCCCGTAGCCAATCGCTGTACCGACTGCCCTAGTGGCTAACCAACGTAGAATTATTAAATCTAATATCATATTTTCCCGGATAAACTGTGGGCTGCGAAAATTAGGGAAAAATTACAACTATAGATCTCAGCGGCCTCAGCCTTTCCGATTACAGCAATTACACGTAAATTTCTTTAATTTCTTCTTTACAGTTTTATCCTTCTCCATATTTAACACTTGTACAAACACTGGAAGTAATTCTCATAGCAGAAATGAAGATAGTGAATATTAAGGAAGGAGCATACCTAGTATAAATTAATTTTACGTTCTCTGGAATGCAGGAACTTAATGATGGTGTCAGCAGCCATATTAAACTTACGTTAGCTAGAAACATTTACCAAGTACAAACTTCTACGCTTTAAGTGCAACTTCAGTAAGTGGTTCAACATTACAGCCAGACGCGTAATCAAGTGGAGCGATGAGTTAGGCTTGAGAAATCTGAGTGAGCGAGTAAGTAGCTTTAATTTGTTTACTTAAGTTTGATCTGTTTCATTCCATTTGAGCAGTTCTGTTACTGGGATTGATTTGGGCTTTAATTGTATTGTTTTGTTGCTGCATGAACTGCCAGGAAAAAGGAAAACACTTTCTGCCAAATAAGGTCTCTGCCTTATCACTACAATCACCACTGCAGGATGAGGGGACACGACCATCTTGTGCCAAAAATTCTCTTAGTGAACAATACAATTTCTTCAGATGTGACACCATGTAGTCTGGTATATATTTAACAATATGTAAGATTCGAGGTTTTCACGGCGGTGACTATGAAGAAATCAGTCTTCTTGGATGTGGCGCCATGTAGATATTGTGTTGACCGACGTTTCGGAGGAACGCATCACCTCCACCTTCAGGGTAGAAGAGCAGACTAGTCTGTTAGCACCTGCTCACGCTGGTACCTCGCTCGCGGATTTTCTTTTCTTCTACCCTGAAGATGGAGTCGATATGTTCCTCCGAAACGTCGGTTAACACAATATCTACACGGTGCCACATCCCAGAAAACTGCTTTCTTTATATTTATCAATTTTTCAGACGAACTTACTGCTCTCCCTCTTCATAACGAATAACAAACCGAGTATGTAGCAGTATCCCCTCAAAGGCTGGTAAGTCTGTACCAGGCTGCACGGCGTCACATCCACACTGTAGTACTCTTCATAGTCGCTGCCGTAAGAATCTCAGATCTTACAGTCTTCATCACTGTGACCTCTACTACGGAAGAGAAACAAGTGTTTCCAGTCGAAATATAGCCATCTGTGTTATCACTAGGGACCGGATATTTAAGTCCTAATAATCTCTTAAATATGTATTCATTTACGCAAGATAAACTTCCAGAATATGCACGTAGAATATGTACATTAAGAATTCATACCAAATATTAAAATTAATTTTACATTATTACATTTTAAGACCAACAAATCAACATTTAAGTTAATTTTATGTAATCACTGAATGATTCAATTATTTATTTATTTTTAGGATATTTACACTCTACTCATAATGTACTAATACAGAGTAATAAGCAAATGTTAGGGCGTTGCGTGGCTTGTAGGGAGTACCATCCACTGATGGGTTATCCTCCGTTACCTAGAATAGGTCTCCTGGCCATTGACATTTGAGCCTTCTGTTCACTAAGGGTTGGACGGCGAGTTCTTTTATTAGTTGGTTTTCATGATCCACACTGCGGTTTCTGTATCTGATGGCTTGTTTGTTCATGGCCTCATTTATATAAGAAACTCCAAAATATTCGTGGACAGTTTGATGTGATACGAACCATGGAGCGTTAGTTATGTAACGTAGTGTTTTTGACTGGAATGTTTGTGGGATTTTGGTGTTTGATGGTTTACTACAGCCCCACAGTTCTATATCGTACGTCCATATGGGTGTGAGTATAGTTTAGTAAATGAGAAGTTTATTTTCCAATGATAGCTGGGATACATGATTCAATTGCAATGAAAATTTATACTTAAATACGAATCATAAAACAAATCCAACATTTTTCCATTATAAGTTGAAAAAACAATGTTACTCACAGCTAGCTCTCCGAGCTTTCAACTTCTCTCCTGCCGCAGTTCACAATCACTAAATATTTTAGGTTTTTATAGTTAGTCGTCTCCTGTTGTCTCGTAAGGTGTCCCTATAGCGGAAGAAACTTCTTTCCATTTCACAGGTACTTTAGGGCGCATGTGCAAAAGCCGATATGTGCTTTACTGTTAGTGATTTTTTTACTTGGCAGTTTAGTAATTTACAGGCTAAAATTTCAATTTTACAAATTTTTTCATATTGTTTTTTTTAAAGAACGCCTTGTATTTTTCTCTTTTACTACTTCACCAACTCTTCCAAGAATCAAATTAAATTTGGAAACAATGGTTTGAATATACTTAACTATTTTTACAAAGTATTATCGCTGTTGCTTGCCTCCAGTGAGGAAATGTCGGATAGAAGATGAGAGAAGTGAGCAGGACAGATTATTTTCTAGCTCTGCGCTTTATAGTAATCTTGAGCAGTTCGAATTAATGCTGCACTTTCGGGATAAAATGTATTCACGACATTCCTAACTGTTTCTAAATATTCGGTATGATAACTCACTGCACAGGGCCACGTGCCCCAGCGCCTTAAAATTGGTTCTGGTTACTGTTTTAAAGGCTCCTTTTCTATATGATGCTTTAACAAATACCTTCTTCATAGAAGACACCAACTTGTCAACAAGCGGATAATTTTCAAGAATTGTTTCTACAACACGGTACAACCCATGGGCAAGGCAAGTCAAATGTGTCATATGTGGAAATATAACTTTTAACAACAGTACTTCTTTCTAACCTTGTTGTCTATTGTTTAAAAGAAATCCAAGCTTCGAAGTGTTAAGACTTATTAGTAAAATTAATTCTTTGGTATCTAAGTGGAATATTGTGTCAGTAAACAGAAATTAAAAGTTTATTCTTTTAACGAAAAGGTGATTCATATTTCTCAAGTAACTATATTTCCTAAATTGCAACACCGCCAAAGGTTCCTATTCATATATGAAACAGCCATTGAGTTGACGTGGAGAGAGTGTTTAAAATGTCGCATTAAAAATGTTTTATTTCATATTTATTACCTTCTTTACTATTCTGACCCTAAGATCCATTATCCATAGGGTACGTTCACAACGCTATGCAAACTGTAAAGCTTGTTTGTGGTAGAATTACATGAGATGATTCGTGAAGTGGAAGGAACTGCGTGACCTACTTCCACGTTCAATCCTAATTTATCTTAGGGATAGAGTAAAATCAAGAAGGGACGAAACGCTTCTGGAGAGAGGTCTGGTTATTCCCGTTAACGCTTGATCTAACCTGCCCATCGCTGGCTGCTTGCTGTAGCGCTACGAGGGATGGGAAATTTGCCTCCTCTGGTAGCATACCTGACAGTATTGACGTGGCGCGAGGACGTCTTGAGAGCTAGCCAGCCGCAGCCCCACAATTAACAGCACCGCCATTTACATGCTTCAGTGATTTGACCCGACAAGATTGCTTAATTAATGTGTCGTCCCCTCATTGATCCATCATCAGCCCCGATGAATACGATTATAGTGCTTGCTCCTGGGACCAAATCCGTTATTCAGCCTTCACTTGACTCCAGACGCTTTCAATTCCATTTAGCTTATTGGCTGCATAACAAAGCGGTAACAGCAGTAAAATATAGTCAGTATCAGAGGAGTATGGAATGATACTGAGCACGTTATCACAATAGAAAACTGACCGAATTTAATTCGAATATCGATTAGTTCAGCTGCTTTTTTCCAGTTCCAGTCAGGAAACGACTTTAAAGTAGACCATGGCCGCTTTTTGCCACTCTTTGTCGTTCATATTATAACGTGTATTACTGTTGCTATGCATCGATCGTGAGAAGGTATATGCGTTGCTTGGCAACGATCTGTGAACATGTTCTCGCGGAAATAATATCCAGTCTAGCGCTAGCCAACCACCATGACAAAAATAGAAGGAATGTTGGAAGCGGTATTTTCTGGTGGGTCCTCTCCAATGTTATATAACGAGGACACCAACCGAGCTGCAGTCAGTTGTCAGTTTGTTGTCAGCAGATCAGTTGAGTGAAGCGACGTGAAGTAGCTGTCTGGTGGTCGTGAAGGCGTTCAGCTGTCAGTTCAATCTACAGTTTACTCCTAATTTCACTACAGCACGTACTAGGTCTTCTCAGTCTGCTGTGTCTTCACTA
This sequence comes from Cryptotermes secundus, assembly GCF_002891405.2. Lineage (NCBI taxonomy): Eukaryota > Metazoa > Arthropoda > Insecta > Blattodea > Kalotermitidae > Cryptotermes > Cryptotermes secundus. The sequence continues at coordinate 163,766 of NW_019738348.1, forward strand.
GTCGTTATCTGGTAACGGCTTCCAACGACGGACGTCCCCTTTTTCTGGGTTCTTGAACTATTGCCGTGCCTCAGCTACCAGCTTCTAAAAGCAACAGCTCAGAAGAATTGAACTGCAGTTCTCTAACTTACTAACTTACCAACTAATTCTCACTAATTGTCCTGCTTACAATATTTCTCACGGACCTCATAAAAAACACCTTTCCTCTGTTGTTGTTGTCAAGTGTTGCTTAGCTCACCGCGCAGGAAACACCGCCTCCCAGCTAACCCATTGGAAAATATTAGGAATCTGTTGCCTAACAACGGGCGTTGTTTACAGAGTCATTACTTAGCAATGGGTCTACATGCTGTGATATAAGTTAATCTGACATTAAGATGGCTGCAGTTTTCAATATCTGCTATATCACTTCAGTTTATGACCGTTTAATACCTTAAGAAGTTGGTTTTCTTTTGAGACATCTCAAGAAATAAAAACATTGTCAATTTTGTAAATTACATTTCCATAACGACTGGAACATGTACTGCCTGTATCTTCTAAGGAATATTCCGCATGACGACATGACACTCGTCGGTCTGCTTCTTCCTGAATGACGGCAGACAAATCCTTCCTGGAGCATAGCTGTGGGCACCGCTTATTAACAGTAGTGTTATATGCTTTCAGATAGAAATTCGTGTTCGTAATCTGTGGCGGGCGTTGTTTCCATTCCTCTGCATTCGTGCTGACGAGCTATGCCGAGCAGAACACTCAGTCAGCTGAAGGAAACAAGTTATACATCAATTATGTATCCTCTGGATCGTACTTCCGAGAGGAGCCTCCATCTATCCTTGTCTGGCTCCCTACCATATTTTCTCTCCATTCCCAATGGAAAAAGAAAATGGAACTGGGTTAATTTCAAGTTCGTACGGTTAGCCGCAACACTCGAACTCGAACATTTTCAATCAGTAAAGAATTTCTTACGAATCCCTTAGAGAAGAGCGGTATCTCAGACTATACAGACTGATTCACAAAGGTTTAACCCCCTTTAGGGAGGGCATTCCTGAGGTAATTTGGAACAAAAACTTGTAATATACTAATGGTATCCAACTCATAATTAAAGAGATACAGTAATTTGAAAACTAGCGAAAAATCTTTTTTATTTGAATTTCAGTCAAAACAAACTAGAAATGCAATACAAACACTTTTTAAATCGTTAATGTTTTAGGAAGGAAGAATTCTAAAACCAAATTTCTTTTTTCAATTTCTTAATTTTGCATTGTGCAACATTTGCCATCGATTTTATGTTACAAAATTACATTATTTTCAGCATCCCATTCTGTAAACATACCAATGGTTGCATATCACACTCTTCTATCAATCTGTTTCCTTAAAACTGTAGTTCTTTTAGCGCTGCATTCACAATGATGCGTTTCGAAAATCCATTGTTACTCCGTAACTATTGAAAATCGACCAGAAGTTTATAAGGAAATTTTGCAGGAAATAACCCCAGGAATATGTACCACAAGCCGGGGTAAAACTTTGTGAATCACCCGGCATGTGACTCCTACAGGTACGTTAAGGTAAAGGTAAACTTGTCCCTATGCTTAACTAATTATGCACTACGCCATGAAGACATATGGGGGAGTGGTTTTATAGACCCGCGTTTTCTTCACGTAGGCGCTAGCTGGAGGTGTGATCAGCTTCACGTCCCGGCCGCTTTACCCCGGCGAAATTTCCCCATTATTATCCCCCATTGGATAGGAGGCTTTATGGACCCCAGGGCCGGTCTCGATGACGTGGAGAAAATTCTTCGCCATACTGGGACTTAAACCCGACCCCTCGGTCGTTCAGCCTGTAGCCAGTTGCTATACTGACTGCGCTATCCCGACTGTCTCGTTACGTTGAAAATAAATGGAAACATTAACAGAAGTATGAATATATTTCTATCTATTTGTGTTTCTATCCAAGATCGCGTCATATGGACTTCAGTTGTCATTCCTAGAACCTACTGACTTTCTCCAAGAATCTACTTGGTTTCTTTAACGTTCCTTTCGTCTCTCATTGACACTAGAAGTCATGTAACCCTTGTTACGACGACATTGTAAAAAGAGGCTTCCACTTGTCATCAGGATATAATAGTCCATAGCGCTTCTAAGAGGTAGGAGCGGAAACTATTACACTCCCTCCCCCCACCACGAACACATGAGGCAAAAACTGAACAACTGATTACTCATTAATTAATCGTTCATCATCCTCATCATCGTTGCTCTCATCTCTGTCGACATCATCATCATCATCATCATCATTATCATCATCATTACGAGCACCACTGCAGCCATCTTCAGTATTGCTGTCGAGTCCATTAGTCTCGAAGGAAGATGTAGGAACGATAAAATAGAATGAGATGGAAGGGGAAGAGCTTCGTAATATAGTCCACCATTGCCAACGGCAGAATTGTGTCACGGGACCACTGAAGTACTTAAAATTCCTTTATTTTTTTAAGGTGGCCATGTTTATATCCGGCGTAAAGTATACGGCTCTCGAGGGCACAAAATATTAATATTCGGAACAAAAGAAGATCTCCCACATACCGTCTATTCAGAATCTTGTACTGTAGAATGTGGAAGTGAGAAGTGACAGAAAATGTGTAATTTAACATAAGGAAAGAGACCCCTGGGAAGAGCAAGGTTTAGGTAGGCGGACAATGGATCTTAGAGGGATAGGATGGTATGGATTGGATTGATCTGGCTTAGGATAGGGACCAGTAGAGGGCTCTTGTGAACACGGTAATGAACCTTCTGGTTCCATAAAATATTGGGAAATTCTTGAGTAGCTGCAGAATTGGCTGCTCCTCAAGAAGGGCTCAACTCCGTGAGAAAGTAAGTTAAGTAAGTAACATAGCGTTCACTCAGTATTGATCGAAATTTTGGAGATTTAGTTTAAAAAAATATTCCAGTCTCCGTTAAAAATTGTAAAGAAATGTCCGCGTAAATTACTTTATTTCTGTGAACCCGCCTAAGTTAATTTCTAAACAAATTTTGGAGAATGTGCACCGCGAGCAGAAATACTTGTTAATTCAGTCAGCCGCATATGATTTCTTTTCAACGCTGGCCGTATTGCGTGCAGTTTTCTCCCCGTCCGTTTTCCAGGACACTGCACAGGTTTGTTGCTTCCTGAGTACAGGACGTGAGGCTATTGTTACTACGTGAGAAATAATTTCTTCCTACTCTGCTTGCTTGACACTGAATACCCTTTCGTGATACGAAGTACTTTATAATGAACATCAGTAGAAATACAGCAAGTACATACTTTGGATCTGCTTGCACCTAAAAGAAAACATTTGTGTAGGACTGAAAACAACTGAAGGTCCCGGAGTGCTGCTGAGTGCTATAAAGATGATTTCTCACTGTCAGGACACAACAGTATGACCCTAATAGCAGCACCATTTATCAGCCTGATGGTTCGGGCCAACATTATGTCACGACATGGCACCTTGCAAGAATTTTTGCCCATTTAATAAGAAATTTGGCTACCGACTACCACCCAATTCTGTTCAGCCTTTCTCTTGGCATGTTTAGTTTTAGAGTTCATCCAGACACTTTCCTTAAAGTATGAAACATAAAATGCAAAACAACGCTTGTCATATAGGATTTGAGGCTTTCACAGACGTGGTTATGAAAAGTTATTTCTTCTGGAATAAAACGCCACGTAAACCGTTGGTAGTAGATGTTTCGGGTGAACATATCCCCTGCATCTTCAGGGCCGAAAAACAAACCAAATAAGAAAGTAGCTTCAAGCAGTACAATTAAAGCTCCTCTGAAACGTCGGTTTCCTTTTAAACGAACTATACAATTTCAAGAAGAAAGAACTCTTCAATTCTTGTCTTATTTTGAAAGCAGCATTTTGCAACATTCCAGTCCTTAAGTACAATCTTCCATGAAATCTAAAATTACAGACGTATATGATTCTCCTTGACTCCTTAGTGTGTACTAACATGCACTAAGATTTTTTCTCTAAACTTAAGATTTTGTTTTATGTCAGTTCTTAGTGATATCAATTTATATCAGACAACTTTAGAATTTATTTCATTTCTGCTAACGTGTACCACTAAGAAGTATATCTGTGTTGCAACAAATTTTTAGATATATCACTTTGAAATTTATTGTCATATGTGAGTTCTTAAAAATGTAAAAGGTAAAGCTGTCCCTGTATCAGGCCGTGAAGTCCCATAAGGTTGTGAGACGTGGAAGCTCCTACATTTTCTAGACAATCGGCTCACAGATGGCGGTAAGGTTGTCAGCCCTACGCGCCGGCCGCCCTTAATTCCCAGGAAGATTCCGGTACCCATTTTTGTTAGAGGCTGGAAGGATCAGGTAAATTGAAAAAAAAAACGCCTCATCTGGAATCGAAACCGCGACCTTCAGTTTGTAGCATAGTGCCCAACCAACTACGTCACGGCGTGAATTCTTACCCTAACCATCATAAGTTCCGGATTCAAGTGTTGGGTCTTATCATGGTAAGGCCAGGTGTACGCAATACTTTACATCTGCAGGTCATACCGCGTTTTTAAGTGTGACAAGGTGTGGGTCAGATCTGAAATTCGGGGGAAGGTGAGACAGATTTAGGAAACAAAGCAGCACATTTCTGTTATTTGACGACGGAGGTATCTCTAGGCCATTATTTATTTCTATAAACCTTAAAATTACAAAATTATAAGACATCCTCTTTCAGATGTAGGAAGTGCTTACGAAATCTGCCACCGAACTCGTGTACAGTTGTCAGTGTATCTTGACCCGAAATTAGAATTAAATTTTATTAGCTAATATTATATTCCTAACGTAAAGAAGTTCTGATAGTGCTTGATTTCGATACATGGTAGCGTAGTTGGTTGAGGCACTATGCTACAAGTCGGAAGGTCGCGGGTTCGAGTCCCGATGAGGTGGATTTTTTTCCCAGTTTACCTAATTCTTCCAGCCGCACTAAGGTACTGGGTTCGTAGTCTCTAACAGATATGAGTACCAGGAATATTCCTTGGGGATAAAGGGCCGCCGGCTCTTTATTCTAACAACTATCCCGCCATCTGTTAGCCGATTTTCTACAAGATGTGGGAGCCTCAACTTCTCACAACCCTATGGGCCTTCACGACCTGTTACAGGGATAAATTTACCTTTACTAGTGCTTGATTGGTAGGCAGAAAAGTAGTGGATGTATTCCTTAAAAATGCCATTGGATAAGTAAGTGTGTGAGTGACAGCATGTTCAGCTTATATCCTCTTGCACCTGTGTCAGGAGCTACCAAGTATTCTTCGTGACATCCCCATAAGTATATATTGGATACATTGGAGGTGTACTGGGCCCTCACATCAGGCACGCAACGGCTCAAAGACTTTATTTCTCTTACGAGAGAAAACCAAAAATGCTTACTGATTTAATTAAAATGTCAAAAATAAATCTGTGGGTATAATTAGCATCATTGCCTGACGCATTTACAGGTCCGTATAATCCAAGTTAGGGAATTCCTGCTTTTGTGCATCCATATGTTTTCGCTAGAGTCCATTAAATTCTCAAAGGAATGAATTATAAAGATCAAAATAAATTACTAGTAAGCTTATTGGTTATACAGAAATAGAGGTATGACATAGCAGAACATCGTTTATTTTGTAAATGCAGAAGTAATTAGTTTATTTGCAATCGTTAAAATACATTACATAATGATACACGATAACGACTGTAAAATAATGAACCAAAAATCCCCATTTCCTAGTATGACCGAACCTCAGTTCTGGGAAACTCAGATTCTAAAAATGAAGGGTAAAATAAGGAAAATTCGGGTTGGGTCTTCAGGCCTAGCATCGTCTTCGCGAAGTGTAATGATCTATACCTGTCAGTCTTTGCAGAAATATAACCTCAAATTATACTTTATTGAATATAAAGTATGTATTTCTACTCTGTGAAACGTATTTTTATTTAATTCAGAAAGAGGAGACTGGCCTACCAAATGAACGTTTCAAAAAAACACATTGATTTATTTCTATTCCACATGCAGTATCACTATGCTACAAGCCGGCAGGTTACGGATTCGAATCCCAATGAGGTAATTGGATTTTTTTTTTCATTTGACCTAATCCTTCCAGCCGCACTATGCCCCTGGGAGTACCGGGTATCTTTCTGGCGGATAAAGAACGGCCGGCGTGTAAGGCTGACAACCTTACTGCCATCTGTGAGCCGATTGTCTAGATAAAATGTGGGAGCCTCGACGTCTCAGAAACCTATGGGCCTTCACGGCCTGTTACAGGTATAGCTTTACCTTTTGCCTTTACCTCATGCAGTATTCATAGCGCGAAGGTTAATGTGGGTTCCTTATTTAATGTCATTCTTCGTATGCTCAATATTTTTACTCCTTATGACCTAGCATAAACATTTTCATGTGCTGGGCTCTATTACAGAGACCGGGCTCTGTTAGAACGCAGTGAAAAGGGTTTCTCCTCCCGGGAGATAACACTGACTATGCATTACAGTAGCAGGAGCTGCCCCCCACAGGGAAAATGCCGCTAGGGACTCCTGCAGGACAGCGCAACGATTGAGGGCTTACCCTTCAGACTAGAATGGCATAAGTGACACATTTCAACCCGTCCAGCACTTCGGGAGTAAATCGACTGGCCAGCTGGGTGGTAACTGGTAGTTCATCTGTACTTGGTACATTATTGTGAATAGTATTGGGATGTAATATTGCGATTGTTGCTTCTGGTATAATATAGTCCTTTTGTCGTGCGGGACAGCAGTATCCTATCCGCTGAGAATATTTCAGACGAAACAAGGTGGTATGTTTAAATATTCTTCATGCACTATTCTTAGCGAGTAGATTATGTCGGGTTACACCAATAATAAAGTTATACAGAACAGATCTAGGATTAGATGCCTAGTTTACTAAATCATCGGCTTATTAACTATGACTCATCGACTGGCTAGATGAATTTTTAAGTCAAATTGCAGTTCCTTACGGCGGTGACTCTGAAGAGTGCAATTTTCTGGGTCGTATCGCCTTGTATTTCAGAGATAACTCGACATTTCCGAGAGATGTATCGCCTTCAAGAAACTTTCAGAAGCAGGCTTAGCTTGTTGTTTACTTCTTGTTTGGTTCATGCTTCAACCCTGAAGATGGAAGCCATATGTTTATCCGAAACGTTGGGCTGTCCGAACTATACGCCGTTACAACCCAGAACATCATGCTCTTCTTTAAGTCAGATCCGAGGTCCGAGTGTATTTCCGTATTCCGTATTGAGGGGGTGGGTTCCTCATGCACTTAGACCGGTTAGTGGTCAGTTGTGCGTCCCCCTTTAATTTCTACTGTCTACTGGTGCTTACTATCAGCCCCTTTCTGCCAGCAAGATTCCAACCTCCTCTGACAGTGGTACCTAATAGTCCCTTTCTGTGAGGGAGGTCCCCCCTCCTCTGGCAGTGGTACCTAATACTTCCCCCATCTACCGGAGGAATTGGAAACTACTTGGGCGGGAAATGTTGCCTATTTTTGCTCAGAGGTCTCCTAGAGACATAAGGTTCTTTTACGTGCCGTAAATCTACGACACGGGACCCACGGCTTAAAGTCCCTCCCGGAGGACTTGTTCCCTGAATTTTTCCGCCCTTAAAAATTCGACGACCTCCGCCAGGTGTTTGAACCCGCGTACTACGAGTCATGAGGTGGGAACGTTACCTCTAGACTACGGAGGCCGCTAGGTCCGAGTATAACTCTCATTAGATCGAATCCTGTAAGAGGTTGTGGTCACAAAGTAGGCCTATATTTAGGTCTGCCTCCATTTCCCCGGCCTGACAACAGTACTGTTACCACTCTCTTCAATCTCCACATTCAGGAGTTGCGGGCCAACTCTTCGTAATGTCTTCCACCGTCTGCGTAACTGCGTCAGCAAAATTCTGGTGTAAGTTATTTCTGTTTGTCTGGCTTTGGGACAAAATGATTATAAGTAGATTCTAAAGACTTCTGACGATGGTGGATGACACACGGAGTTACTGGGTTTTTAGGACTTTTTTCATCGCCCGGAATTGTAGGTAATAGAGGACACGACGTTTCGGAAACTGGATCTATTTTCGTCTCCAAGTGAGAAAGAAGACACCTACTCATTTGGGCCCCTTAGAAAGAGCTAATCTCCAGTGACTGAGATTAGATCTTTCTAAGGGGCCCAACTGAGTAGGTGTCTTCTTTCTCAACTGGAGATGGAAATAGATCAAGTTTCCGAAACGTCATATCCTCTCTTACCTAGAGTGTCCTCTGTTACCTGGAATTCCAGATGATGGAAAAAGTCCAGAAATGATTATAGTTGTGACTTTCCGTATTGCTGATCTGGCTTGGTAATGATTATTTCTCTGGTTGCCTGTTTAGATGATAGTGGTTGGCTGAACGGTCATGTGAGAGGATGGCCAACTTTAACTGCGCGCTCGATAGTAATCAGATTCAGTGACTGAAAGGCATTAACTTAACTATTTTTAGACTACATAATTGATGCAAGCAAGTGTGGTGTTCGTCTGTAATAAAAAGATTCTAGCCTGAGTATCTAACACCATTATTTTGTTTCTGTCACCATAATACTGGCGTAAAATGCCACTCGGAGAAAAATAACATTGCAAGCCTACTGAAGAATGTAAATATTTAGAATGAGAAATCAGATTCCCCTTATGTTATGTAAAAAGTAAAATTATGCAATGGAGGGATTTACATAAGAAATATATTGTGACGTGTATGGACACAGCGTTGCTAGGTAACTGACCGTTAAACACATCACGACCGAATACACGTAAGGCAACAATGGAAGTTCGGCGTCTACTATACGGTCGGCGCCATGACCCTTGCTATGCGATCGCTCGGTAAACACGTTCCAACAATACAGGCTGTTTTCTGCGTGGTCGGTGCGGAGGCTATATAACGACAGTTTGAGATAGAACAGAAGGGAGTATCTGAGAGTGTTAGAGTGCCTTTAAGTAACTGTAAGAGTGCGAGCAACGGGAAGTTCGCAGAAAGCCTGCGAGGATTTAAAGTGTGATTTGAAGACCTTAATTATGTGCAATATTTGGAATGATTTGAAATGCTAGTTCCTGTGTTTTAATTGCATTACCAGGAGAGGACTAGTGTGTGTGTAACTGTGAATTATGAGGTGTATAAATCAGATATAGCGCTGTAATTTGAGGGTAATTAAAAGAGTGTGCAACCAAGCTGCTAATAAGTCCAATCAACTGTACTAGAACCCGTCATTTCGTCACACATACTCCCCTACACGTGAAAATATTCTTCAGCAAAGTTTTATGGTGAAATCTACAACATCATTTAATAAAAACATTTTCATAAACTTATTTCTGAGGCAAAATGCCTTCCCAGTGCCGCCAGCTATTTATTGTCCTTTATCCTAGCTTGCCTCTGCATGTCTCGAAGGGTTGGGTGAATTCCAAATAGCACGAGTGACAGGATCGTAGGATACTGAAGCCCTGCAGGGTGGAACTGTGAATTCTAACCACACTGATGCCTTGTGTTGCCCACTTTCACGGGACTACGTACATGGCATGATTATGTAGATGATAAAAATTACTAAGTGCATCTATCCTTGAAGAAAGCAGTCTTCTGAGATTTGGCACCGTGTATATGTGGTGTTAACCGACGTTTCGCAGGAACGTCGGTTAACACCACATATACACGGTGCCAAATCCCAGAAGACTGCTTTCTTCATAGTCACCGCCGTGAAAGCCTCAAATCTTACACATCTATCCTTGTGTTCACACGTAAATCCTAAAAGCCGTTTCACTCTCGGTACTTGGTACTTGCTAAATGTTAGCAATGAAAAGAGCCCCATTCTGCATGTGCAGATCCCTATTTAAATGTCCACCAACCCAACCCATATGAGACAGGCCGATAGAGAATAGATGGGACTGGAGGAAAGTTTTGTGTCTGGCAATGGACATAATATTGTAGCATCTAGGACAGTTGCTAGTTAGTTAATTATTGGAGAGGGTGGGTTTCCCCATGCACTTAGACCTGTATTGGTCCATTGTGCTTCCCTCTATGATTTCTACCAGTCTCTATATCCTACCGGTACTGGTGCTTACCATCAGTCCCGCCCAGCCAGCGAGACCGGCTCTACTAGCTGAGAGGTATCTATAATGCTTCCCCCATCTACCAGAGGTATTAGAGACTGCTGTTGGGCGGGAAACGTCCGTAATTTGGCTCAGTGACCTCCTTTGGAGATATGAGGTTCTTTTACGTGCCGTAAAGCTACGACACGGGACCCACGGCTTAAAGCCCCTCCCGGAGGACTTGTTCCCTGAATTTTTCCGCCCTTAAAAATTCGACTACCTCCGCCGGGTATTTGAACCCGCGTACTACGAGTAATGAGGTGGGAACGTTACCTCTAGACTACGGAGGCCGCTAGGACAGTTGCTAAGTAATGACTCTGTAAACAATGCCCGCTGTTAGGCAACAGATTCATAACATGCACCAATATACTAACTGGGAAGCTGCGTTTTCTGCGCGGCCCGCTAAGCAACAATTGAACAGCGACAGTTGAAAGGTGTTTTCAGTGTGGTCTGTGTCGAGATGTTATAAGCAGGACAATTAGTGAGAGTTAATGCATTGCAGGGAAGTGAAAAGTTGTTTAGTGACTTAGTGAATTAGAGGACTTCTGCGGTTCAGTCGTTGTGAGCTGTTGTTGTTAGAAGCCGGTAGCTGAAGCATGGGGATATTTCTGGAACTTGGAGTAGGGGGAACTTCCGCTGTTGGAAGCCGTTACCACACAACGACTGATGGAAGCACAGCAGACTGAGAGGAACTCTCTACTTGTCACCTGTTTTGATGCTCCTTTCTTGTTCTGTTTGTTCTTCGACCGTAAAGATGGTGGCTATATGTTGCTCCGAAACGTCTGTTGATTATCAACAGACCACATGGCGTTATATCCCAGACGACAGTACTATTCATAGACACCTCTGTGAGAACCTAAAATCTTATATTTTAACATTTCTCTTTTTTTTTAATATTACTAGTGGGGTGGGACTAAGTCCCTTGTACTGTGGCCAATTCTGGCCTATTTTACGAGCCCCAGATGATAGGTGAGGGTGATTGTGGAGCAATTGGTGGAATGAAGATTAGCAGGGGAAACCGAAGTACTCGGAGAAAACCTGCCCCAGGGCCACTTTGTCCATCACAAATTCCACTTGACCAGACCCGGGATCGAACATGGGCCGTCACGGAACATTTATCTTTCTTGCACTTCATTTCACAGAAGTGCCAGGATCTATTTTCTTCAACTAGTTTTTTGCGTAATTAGATAAAAAAAAGGCTGAGATGAACATAAGATGTATGAAAAGAAGTTTTAAGTTAAGAATTTTTAAAGAAAACCACCTGTGAGGCTTCGGTTTCGACGGACGGATAATATTAAAGATATATTCACTTTTGAATACGTAGACTGTGTTTAACTTGCTGAAGAGGATTCAGTGGAAGTCTTCTGTAATAACGCTTGCGAATTCCAAGTCCCGTTAGATCAATAAGTCTCGGCTGCTCAAGAATAACCGTATACCATGGAGTCTGTTCCATTTCATTTCAAACTTAAATAAAAGATAATGCAGTAAACGACGTTTTTGTAGTACAGATCTTTTCAGTGGGTTTCATGCTACGTTTGACAGCTCTAGTGAGAGAATCATGAACTGTCTGAATATGTGACTACTTCACGTACGTAAGTTTCAAGTAAAACAATTTATATTTGTAGTTCGGAATAGAAATATATTGTATCACATAATCAGCACATAAACTGCTAGTGAATATTTAAATGGTTGAGATATGAAAAGTAGATACAAACCAATATGGCTGACTCCAATCTGAACTAAGACAGTATAAAGTTTTAAATATCGAACAGAACGATTATTGTAAATAAGATTATTTTTGATTGAGAATGAAAAAAAAATCGTTTAGCGTTTTGGCCACGCAAAAAGAACATAATCATTAATCCTTAATTTATAGACTGGAATGGATGGTTTGTTTGATTTTATTACTGGGATCTCACTTCTGTCATAACTTGTGTTAGAAATAATAATATATTAATTTTGTTTAAATGAATATTGCAAGTGATGTTTGAATGTAACTTGTCTCTGAACAGTTGTGCTACAATTTGGTCTCCTGTTCTGTGGTCTAACTGTTGAGGAGTGCAAACCATGTTATCACCCCCTCCACCCCACCCTCACCCCTTGACGGAACACAATAAATACTGCAATGCAGACCACAATGCCGAATGCAGTGTCCAGTTGCTTTGATAGTATTCCGGAAACTTGATGATTATTTAACGTCCATGGCTGATTGCTCATCGCAAATAATAACAATTTGTTTACTCATTGCGGCCCCACAACTTTTGTTCAATTCAGGGAGACCAAATGCAGTCCAGTGTGCTCATAATATTTTCAGATCCACTAACAGCGTTGCCCATTCAAGGGTAGGATGTCATCTGCCGCTAAGCCTGCGAAACTGGTGACAACCAAAGCTCAGATCACAAAGTTTGACGATGAAGAGGAAAAATATTTCGAGAAGTGGACCTCCTTAAAAGGAAACTCGGATTTCCACATTTTTCGAAATTAAAGAGAAATATTTACTTGGATGGCTGCTTAGGTTATTCTTTTAGAAGTAATTGCCTTTATACATATGGATCAGTTAACGAAGTTATGGGCTTCAAAGTCATCTTTACTACTTGTACATATGTTTCAAGGTTTTATACAAGTTCACGCTTCAGATATCATTTACTCATCAGTGATCACAGGGAAATCCTTTTCAGGATAGTTATGTTTTAATTTCACAGCCTCTATGGTCTAGTGGTCAGAGTTCCTGGCTACAGATTCAGAGGTCCGAGGTTCGATTCCCGGCTTTACCAGATTTTCTGAGAAGTTGTGGATCTGGAACGGGGTCCACTCAGCCTCGTGAGGATAAATGAGGAGATATTTCAAGGAAATAGCGTCTCCTGTCTAGAAAACTGAGATTAACGGCCGTGGATATTCGTTGCTCTGACCTCGAAACACACACTATCTGCTAAAGTTGGCACTAATTTCGCCGACAAGCGGCGGTCGCTCGGTCGGTATAGTTCGCTTGTGGACTCTAACCACGGAGTTTAGTTTCATGTTTTAATTTTCCGCTTCTTATACAATGGTTCTCTTAATATTCAACTGCTTATATTACCACCGTCGACACAACAATTAATATGGGAATATCATAAGACAATAGGTGTTGGTATATATCTTACGTGTTTAACATAAACGTAACTGTGCTACATGTTTCGACCGTGTAATTATCTCATCATCAGGCACTCATGAACATAACTCAAACGATTAAAAATATTNGTGTGACGTAAATTTTGGTGAGTTGGTTGCTATCAGTTCGTTTATTAGATACCACTGCTTCCCTTACCCAAAATAGTACCGCACGCCACCGGTTGTAATAATATATATATCAATACCTTTTCTCTTATTAAAGATATTCCCATATTACGTGTTGTGTCGACGGTCGTAATATAAGTAATTATATATTAGTGTATTATATACACAACAGGATGCAGTCTATAAAGATTCTCTTGATGTCACCACCTCAAATGTTCGCAAGGTCGCAAACGTACAAGAAGTCACAAGAGGAAGAAAGGGTGATTTATCAGTTTTACAACTATTTATGCTTGAGTTTCTTTTCAGAATTTAAGAAGAGTAAAATATTCAAAATTATTTATTTTATGTTATTCATTTCTTATATGACGTACTTCTATTTCATTTCATTGTTCATTTGATCCAGTAATCCCAGTGCCTTTTTGCCGAGTTTACGCTTCTATATAAAAGGAAATGTATATCTGGAGCAGAAAGACTGTACTATCAGCACACAGTTTTATTTGGACATACTTCACACATCTGGTATCTGTTTAGCCAGCTCTCCACCTCAGCGTCCAGTGACTTGTGAATAAGGAAGGTGCGGTGGGCTCCAAAAGCTGAATTTACGTTCGAGGAAGTCATAAATCTGTGGTGGGAGCAAGAAGACAGGTCTACACTCCCATTCCTCCAGGTTGTCACATAGAAATTCTAGGAGGCCTGGACTCGATGATAAGCTGAAGGAAATTTTGCGCAGAAAAGGAAGACATTTCTTCCTGAACATTCGGAATGCGTTAGGCAGTGCTCGGATGAATAATCCTTTAAATATACCTTCTCTCTATGAATGGAGATATCCTTCGTGTTCCAACGGCACATGAACTTCACAAAAAGAGCTGTTGTAGCAATAACACAGGGTCTTTCACGGATTCTGTTACTGATATATGTTACTGCCAGGATAATACTAACATAACTATCAGCTTAATTCATATTATCATTAATGTACTGTATTATCCTGCAGAGGAGTGCATTCAGGATTTTAGCAGGAAAACCTGAAAGAAAAGTACAATTAGGAAGGCACAGACGTAGATGAGAGGATAATACTAAAATGGATTTCAGAGAAATATGGTGGGGGTATGATTTGCATTCTTCTAACTCAGGTAGAGAACAAAGCCTGGCCCTCGTAAACATGATAATAAACTTCGGTTTTCATAAAATGCTGGGACATTTTTGATTGGCTCAGCAATTATTATCTTTCCAAGAAGGGTTCTCCTCAGTGGGGTAGTTCGTTAATTTGTTTGTTTGTTTGTTTGTTGTAGTTAATAAACCTTTTTCTATATGATTTTAGTAGATTGGGCACGCGACGCGCCATATGCCTTAAAATAAATATTTACAAATTTATGTTACTAATATAATCATAAGTAGGCAACCATGCATAGTTTAATTACCAGTGGAAAGTATACAACTTCTTTATTAAATCCGTCACAACACAACTATATCGAGGTCAGTGCCTAGTTTTGGCTCTGCTAAATGTTTCAGCTATTAATAGCCATCATCAGGCAAATACATGGCTAACATATATACACCACTGAACTGCAGTACCAGTAAAATTGGATACAATAACGTTAATTATATAAAATACCTGACGTAAAATTACAATAAATTAGATTATATAAAACAAAAGTAATAGTATAAAACAAGAATAAAATTCTTCGATTGCTGCTTTACATCATCGAGTCAGTCGTTGGTTTTTGTAATTTTGTTGTGTTCCCATGGACTAACTGGAGTATTCTATATTTTTGTATATATAATAAACTGTTTTGAAGGCTCGTTATGTAGATGTAGTAATATTAATATTAATTATTTAGTCGGTGCCTCATCTTACAAAGTATTGTCCGTTCTGTAGGGAATGTAAACAGCGACTGGAAAGTATATATAATTATGTGTGCTCCGCAACATTTGTGAGCCAAGAATTTTCATAACTCTTAATATGTTACGTTTATACTTACTGATTAGCATATTTGAGTAATGAAATAACCTCGTAAGGATGAAGTAGACACTGCAGTCCTTGGCCTACATTTTGTAATGAACGTGTAATCTCGATTTTGCTCCTCTAGCTTCCAAAAACCGAGCAACATAGGCTCTGCACTTCATATACACGAGTTAGTCTGCGTTAGTTCCGTGCACTAGTATTATGTTGGACATCATTCATTGTGTTGGGTATATTTGACATACACAGAGTTTCGGGAAATAAATCCGTTTCCATCCACAATGTAGCCGTACCACTGACACCACCGGCTTTATTTGTAACCAAGATTTCTTTTTATAGTAATTACGCATAGGATGTAGTAAGGAACATTCAAGGATGACTCGATTCTTGGTTTCAAGAATAGGGACTGCTTCACTGCTATAAAGACCAGGCAGGAAGCACCCCGCCGAGTTTTCCTGGAAATTCAGTTCGAAAGTTGACCGGCGGGATCCTTTGGTAAAGTTACACTTGACAGGTTTTGAACCCCGTAAGTCAAAAGTGGGAAGGCCAGCAACCGACGCTACTGGTATAATTTTTCAAGCAGCTGTCAAAAACGACGTTAAGACTTTAAGGTCCAAAGTCCCAAACTAAAGCTAGGTGATTGGAGCAGTGAAAATTGTGGTTAACTTCCTAAATTCGAATTGTTCCAATCAGCCGTAATTAGGGTAGTAACTAGGAGGCGGAGTTGAAGATGTGAAGATTTCTTGCTTCAAAACAGAGTCAGTCTGCAAAAGGAGTCTCTTAACAACTCTCCAAGTGTACAGCCGAAAAATTAGCATCACTGGCAGTTTAGTTTAAAAGTCAAAGTTAAACAGAATTATGTTTAAGTGTGTTACGAGAACAATCTCTGAATAACTCTGCAAAATTTAACGTGAATCCATATTTGTCTTAAAAGTTTAAGTGAAAGTGTAATTACTTCTATGTGTTGTGTTAAAAGAAGCAGTCGCTAAATAACTAGCCAGGGATCCGGTCGCAAAAGTTTGAGCAATTTCAAGGTGTTGTAAGGGATTAAGGACAAGTGCTGTTACATGTATATCAAGAACTGCTCATTAAACAGTGTGAGGTAGTGCCTAGCTGTAAACACTCTTATCTTTCCCGCTGACCCGAGGCCCGTATGCACCCTGAGACGGAATCTCATCGCTCTAGTGCGAATGCCGTACATATCACCTGTAGTTTTCGGTTCATCCCCCCTTTTTCCTGAAATGTAAGCCTCTACAGTAAGCTTACTGGCGCCCAGCATTCATGTAACCCATATCCCGCAAACAATTATCCACAACAACAACAACAACAACAACAAAAAGGGAAGCAGAACTGGATAAGAAGGACGCAGCAGCAACCTGCAAACTCGGCGTACCAACAGGTGAGAGGGAACGGCTAGAGGAGCAGATGCAACCAGCAACCAAGGGGCCAGAAGGACGGTAATAGAGGATAAGTGACGCCCAACGTAAAGGGCCCTTCAGAGGACGCCTACAGAGAGCGGTTAGAGCATGTAGCACGAATGGGGAGGCGAGGAATGCATATAGGTTATTAGTGGGAACGCCAGAAGGAAAGAGAAACTGCAGTACAAGAGATCTAAAAGTGTTTATTGCTAGTAGCGAAAAAAAGCCTTTTGAGGCAGCCAAGGGGGGGAACACTGAAAATAGTTGCCAAGGTAACATACTTTCTTACCGATTGGGATCTCGGCCCTGGAGATAATTTTTAATTTAGTAATATCAGCT
>NW_019738348.1:181111-218978 GCF_002891405.2 Cryptotermes secundus
TGTCCCGTTAAAACTTTAACTTTCCAGCAGTTTTTTAAAATATCTTTCAAATTTGTTCACAACACTTGTTAAAGCAGCTATTTATATCTCAAATGTAACTTTAACGAGCTAACGGGAGCTCGTATATTTGTATTACATTAATTTTTCGTATCATTCAGCACTGCCGTGGCTGGGAGCAAAGGATCGATTTCAGTAAACAGAAGTGCAGATGTTAATGATGAATTTTGTATTTGGCACACGCTTTGTTCTTATTCCGTAGCTCGGGTGCACGAGTTCATCCAGACTTTCAAATGAAATTCGTGGCCGAGAAATAAATTAATCAATCTTTATTTAAACTGAAAATTACCAAATAACTTACCAAATACTTAGATCTAATTTTCGTTAGTAGCTAAGTCCATATTAGATTAAAAAATTATCTCTGTAACAGGCCATGACGGCCCATAAGGTGATGAGACGTCAAGGCTCCCACATTTTCTCCAAACAGTCTGCTCACAGATGGCTGTAAGATTTTCAGCCTTACGCGCCGGCTACCCTTTACCTCCCAGGAAGATTCCTGGTACTCATTTCTGTTAGAGACTGGGTCGACCCCAGGACCATAGTGCTGCTATGAAAAAATCCGACTCATTGGACTTAAAACCACGACCTTCCGGCTTGTTACCTAGTTCCTCAACCAACTACGTTACAGCCTGCCCCTTCCATACTAGATACGTGTATTTTGTTGTAAATTTGAACAGTTTCTCTAAGTTAGTTTCGAACTTCGAGCGAACGTTACCTGAGCATCCCATATTGTACAGCAGGTGCCCCTTTTAGCTCTCGCAAAGGCTTCGTCGTACCATGAAGCCTTCAAGGAAAATTCGCCTACAATAAAACCACTGGCCTGTTTCCCAAGTTGACCTTCTGGAGTTGAAAGTGTAAGGGAATTTCACTTACAGCCAACAAAGAAGTTGTGAAAAGAAATATTGCCATGGTAACTATCCTCATGCGGAGAATTCAGAATAACCTTTCACCGCTGTAGAAGCCGCATATGTGTAGATCACTGGTGGGGGTTACTCAAAGATCTTTTTATCCTAGGTAAGATTGTTAGGAAGAATCTCAATTAATGAACGCGGTCAGTTGAAGCAGATCCTAAATGGCTCTGACGATGGTGTACAACACTCAGAATTAATCGGATTTTGTACTTTGTCTATTGGCCAGCATTCTCTAGTTATTTAGAATACCGGACGGTGGACAAATTCCAAAAATCCAGTAATTCTGAGCGGTCAGTTCTGTTAACTTATAGAATGCAGCAGAGTAATTCTTGAGTTTGCTTGTAAAACCTCCGTGCCGGAGCTGCGATTAGTGTACGATCTGTATCTTTGTGAGCATGATGACGTACTTGACCGTGGGTCATCTCCTTCATTACGCTTATCTTAACTTCGGAATGAAGAATGTCGGTGTAAACAAGTTAATTCGAAGAGTTGTATATTTATATGACCTTTCATATTTATATTAAACTTATTTGCACTGGACGGTTTGTCGTTCCAAAATCCAAATGCCAACATGCGTTCATCATTTCAGTAACTTCTTTCCTCAGCGTCTTCCTTAGCCAGAAGATATTCCTTTTATTGTGGCCACAGGATCAGCCTTACCGTTAGGAACACTTTAAGCTTGTGTAAACATATTCCCCTATTAATATGGTGGAGTCAGGATACCTCTGTCGGTATAGCGACGGGCTATGGGCTGTACGATTCGACTTCGATTTCCAGCTGTGCAACAGCTGGACCTAATCTGAGGCCCACCCAGCCTCCTCTCCAGTGAGTACTGGGGGGTTAAAGCGGCAGGGGCGTGAAGCTGACTACTCGCCACTGTAGGTGGAAGTATACCTCTACTCCCTCATATGTCTTAATGGCATAGTACTTTAATTTAAATAACAAACTCCGTGGCCTGCAGTCCGGAAGCGTACTATACCGAACGAGCGACCGCCGCTTGTCGGCGAGTTTAGTATTGCAATGTCAAACGTATATAAAGCATATCACGTGTCATATATAGCAATAAAATTTATATAAAATTAAATCTTTACTTCTTCTTAGTTATCTTCAACAAGGCTCCGTGTTTTAATTTTTGTTGAGGTCGCCTGTACGTGTCGTTGAGAAAAAAATATTTCTATTATGAAATCTTGTTGTTCTTCTTACGTAGTGACTTTTAAGCCACAGAATTATGACTGTCTGCCCTCACTGTTATTTGTGTTCACTAAAAAACTGTCTGGTATTTCTAATTTCTTGTCGGGGTTATGTGGTTTTGTATTATGGGGACCTGTCTTGAAGGACGGCCTGTGTTACTCCTGTTTACCCATACATCAAAAAGAAAGAACTGAATCCCGTATCAGCTATATTGGTAGAAAAAAACGTATATTATTTCTCTGCAACTTGGTACGAAAATTCATGGCAAAGATGATAGATACATTTCATTAGAACCATATTAATATGTATTTATTGCTACACAATTCGTATTGCTTCATAAATATATGTTACATGATTGTACTTTTTACCGATAAATGCCTTTTTAATGCATCAGTTTTGTAAAGTTCAAGAAGAATCCAGCTTGAAACATAGACCCAAACACTCACTTTTGCCAAATTATGTTTAGCACTTTTATTATGTAGATAACTGCACATGATGGTCATATGACCACATCAAGTTGCGGAATAACTGTTATTATAGAAATACAATTTGTTTGATTGTGTTTAACGGTAGTGCGTGAATTTTTCACGAACAGGGGGTTTCTTCGTGTCATCTTTATATAAATATTAATCGCATGAAAGACGTGAAAAATATATGCCGTGTTTTAATTAGAAGACTTGACGGAAAGAGACAACTTGCGAGATCTAGACACGGATTTAGAATGGTACTGAAATTAATATTACGGAAATGAGATTTTACTGGATTCATCTGGTTCAGTACATCGTGTCATGCGAGCAATTGTGAGTAGGATAATAAACTCAATATCGCATAAAATGAAGGGAACTTCTTGACAAGTTGAGCTGCTGTCAGAGTTTCAAAAACTCTGCTGCGTGGAATCAGTAAGCTATTTCTACAGCATGCTATTGAAAAGTCTCATTTGTACCGTACCTACATACTACTAAGTCTGTGAATACCCACCCTCCCCTCTGTTATTATTCTGTTATTTATGACCATGCTATCCACGTCGTTAACTGGTGTGTGTATGTTCATGAATTTCTCAGTGCTTGAATATTGCAGCTACATGGAAGTTGCCGTTGTCATCCAAGTTGATTACAGTAATTTAAGTGCAGAATTAACCATGTTGTTTCATGGTTTTAATACATAGATAAAGCCCTTCGTAACTTCGGTTATTCACAATATTCTTAGCTTGTTTCTTTCTTGGTAAACTCAATGGTTTTCTGCTAACTTCTTATGTTATGTAACGCTGAATACGAAATCATCATGCGGCCATAGGTGAAGATCCTTCAGAAAAGCTGATCCTGCTCCTGTTCGTGCAGATCACCGTGGATATGCAGTCTAAAGCGCGTACTTCTGCAGGCCGATGAGGTGCTGCGATGTTGGACTGGAATCCCCCTCGGAACAGGGATGTTCGACACTGTTTCTTTGTGTAGTATATGTCTTGCGATGGATCGATCATACACGGAGAGGCACGGTCCTGCGGAATCTTCGAGAGCGTAAACAAACACAGCCTTCTAGACCGCTAAAAACTGTATAAAAGGATCACCTAAAAGTCAAAGAAAAGCATTTTGTGATATTTGAGGTTAACATGACGGTGATATTGAAGAATATTATCTTCTAGCATGTGACACCGTGTAGTCTAGTAGAGGTATGCAAGCGTTTCAAAGGAAAGTAGTGCCTCTATCAGCAAAGTAAATCTTGCTTACTTCCCAACCCTAAATATGTTGGCAGTATATTCCTCCGAAATGTCAGAATATTTCTGCCAAAATAAGAGGCGTAATTTGGCAAGAAGATAATATTTTTCAATGATTACTTTCATCTGAATTCCTTTTAATATACTCGTACTTGCAAAAAAATTATACATAACCTTACAAAAATAAATTGCATAGAATTTGAGAAGAATTGGCTGCATATAATTTTATAAGAATTTTGTTACCGAAAATTACAGACCCCGAGGACATTAATTATCCTCTTTTACAAACTAAATATTCTGGACGTCAACCATAAATTTTGTCTCGATTTATGCTTTAGTTCTAACTTGTGCATAATGATCAGTTGATGCCACAGATGCCTATGTCAATTGAAATGTAATTACATAAACCGTATCACCAACGGATTTGACGGCACTATCAAATCTACAAACAAAAAGAACAAAACATAAACTCCTTGGTTTTAGTCAGCAAGCGAGCTATGCCGACCGAGCGACCGCCGCTTGCCGGCGAAGTTAGTGCAACTTTTAGCTGATAGAGAGTGTCACGTGGTCAGCGCAACGGTTCCCACGGCCGTTACCCTCGGTTTTCTAGACTGGAGCCGCTATTTCCTTAAAATAGCTCCTCAATTATCCTCACGAGGCTGAGTGGACACCATTCCAGACCCACTACTTCTCAGAAAATCTGGTAGCGCCGGGTATCTAACCGGGACCTCTGAATCTGTAGCAAGGAACCCTGATCACTAGAACACATAGATGACCGGTATTAAATCTGCACTCCTGTTAGAGTACAGAAGGCTGCTTCCCATATTGAAGTTCTCTCTGCTGTACTGGCTTCACACTGAATTTTACGCTGACAACTACTTTGAAGCAAATTAGATTGGCTGTATTCAGTGAAACCACCATTATTGACACATACCATATGCATTTGCCAGGTGTATCGAATTTCTCTGATACTTTACTAAGGGTTTGCAAAATGTATTGTAAGAGCTAATTTATCGCCTTAGGCGAAGCAGCCTCTGTTATGAACAGTGTTCCGCAATATTTGATAATAGGAATTTCCTAACAAATATTATAGTAGTTAGTTAGTTATTTAGAGAGGGTGGGTTTCCCCATGCACCGCGACCAGTTTAATCTATTGTGCTTCCCTCTATGATATTCTACCAGTCTCTTTACCCTACCGATAAATGGTGCGTACCATCAGTCCCGCCGAGCAAGCGAGTTCGGCCACTTGCTTA
This sequence comes from Cryptotermes secundus, assembly GCF_002891405.2. Lineage (NCBI taxonomy): Eukaryota > Metazoa > Arthropoda > Insecta > Blattodea > Kalotermitidae > Cryptotermes > Cryptotermes secundus. The sequence goes on from NW_019738348.1 coordinate 186,235, forward strand.
GCGGTGTCTATTATGCTTCCCCCATCTATCAGAGGCAGAGGCTATTGTTGGGCGGGAAACATCCTGGAATTTGGTTCAGTGATCCCCTTTGGGGATATGAGGTTCTTTTACATGCCGTAAAGTTACGACACGGGACACACAGCTTAAAGTCCCTCCCGGAGGACTTGTTCCCTGAATTTTTCCGCCCTTAATAATTCGACGACCTCCGCCGGGTATTTGAACCCGCGTACCACGAGTCATGAGGTGGGAACGTTACCTCTAGACTACGGAGGCCGCTTAAATATTATAGTAAATTTCCATTGCCGAATTTAAAGAAGAAATATGTCAACGGTTTCGGAGCTGGTGCTAGGTCACAGAGAGACGGATAGTCAATGTATTCTCACACGTCCTTCTTTTCTCTTTGGGGAGAATCCCTAAAATTTTGAAGACGAAGATGTTAATATGTAGGTCTTAATATTACCTGTTGTTTTGTGTGGTTGTGAAATGTTTTACTCTCACATTAATGAAAATAACGGATATTGCGAGTGTTTGAGATTAGAATATTGAGTAGAATATTTTAACGTGAGGAGCAGTAAGTGATAGTACGAGGCTGGAGGAAAGTAGACACGCAGGAGCATTATAATCTGTACTCTTCATCAGATATTGTTAGACAGTTCATCAAATGAAGGAGGCTGAGATGCGTGGAGAATGTTGTATGAATAGGAGATACGAGGAAAATCCGCCAAATCTTAGTTGGAGATGCTGGAAGTAGAATCTGAGTAAGGGACTTAATAGCAGATGGATGTTGTCCAGGTAAAGTTGTCCCTGTGCTGAACTAATCAAGCAGTACGCCATGTAGGCGTATGGAGAAGTGGATGTATAGATCCACATTTTCTTCACCTCAGCACTAGTTGGAGTTGAGTGGCTTTATCCCTGGGGAAAGAGTCCCGGTACAAATTGGATACGAGGTTGGGTGGAACCCAGAGTCGGTCTGGACAACTTGGAGAAGAGAAAATTCTTGACACTATCGGGTCTCCAACTCCAACCCCTCGGTCGCCCAGCCCGTAGCCGATTGATGTACCGACTACGCTATCTCGGCTCTCCGTAGATGGATGGATAATATTAAAACGATTTTCATAGGAAAGGCAATTGACACTGTTGATGGGATTCATCATGGTTAGAGCAGGACCTAGTGGCCTTTTGAAAACGATATTGAACATTGGGGTTCAATCAAATGATTTTGCTTCTTGGTGTTAGTTAAGTAGTTGGTTGGTTGGTTTGTCGGTCGGTGAGTGATTCAGCCCGTCAGTTACTTAGTACGCTGAAAATATAGATTGACTTCAAATTTTCTAGTACCCTCTGTACCCTGGGAGTATGAGAGGATCAGAAGTTGACGATACGTTGAATTTATGTGTACCAGAACTGACTCAATTACTGTACGTTCTTAACCATCCATATTTATTTGTAGATCATACAACTCCAATCTGTATTATCCGCTTCGTGCAGAAAATTGAAGTATAATGAACATATAGAAAGTATAGATTTACTGAATTTGTTCTTTCAACTCATTATGTGAAAGAAAATGGAGCGTAAATTTCGAGTACCAAATCCTGTATTCAGCAACATTGACGGATGTAATTTTATAATAATGAATTGCTAAACTGTCTTCTATATTTTACAGGGAAGAACAGAATATTTATGTAAAAATTGCGTGTTGTGAATGAGGAAATATATTATAGAAAGATAATGAAATACATAACGCACATAGGACAATACTTAAATAGAGTCAATCGCAAATGAGAAAACAGGTTGAACAGAAATACTAAATTGTGAGTGGTAAGGGAGTGGAGGGGGTGGGGAGAATGTAGACGTGAAAGGGTGGCTACATCGCAATAGCCCGGCGTTAAACAGTATACATCCTCGCATAACTCACTCACTCACTCGCTGAGATGAGCCCTTCTTGAAAAGCTGCCGATTGTGCAGCTACTCAAGAACTTCCCGGCATTTTATGTAACCCGAAGGTTCATTATCTTTTCCCCAAGAACCCTCCAGAGGTCCATATCCATAGCCAGATTAATCCAATCCATCCCATCCAATCTCTCTGAGATCCATTTTAATATTGTCCACCCACCTACGCTTTGGTCTTCTCAGTGGTCTCTTTCCTTCTGGCTTTCGCACCAATATCATATCTAAATTTCTCCCCATTCATGCTGCATGCCATGCTCACCTCATCCTCCTTGATTTGATCATTCTAATTACACTTGGAGAAGAGTACAAATTATGAAGGTCCTCATTATGCAGTTTCTCCAACCCCCTGTCACTCCACCTCTCCTTCGTCCAAATGTTCTCCTCAACACCCTGTTCTCAAACACCCTCAGTCTATGTTCCTCCCTTAATATATACAGAGACCAAGTGTCTGACCCATACAGAACCACAGGCAAAGTTATACACGTAGTTTTATATATTCTAATTTTTATGTTTTTTGACAGCAGACTAGAAGACCAAAGGTTCTGGACTGAATGGTAGCAAACACTACCCGAGTTCAGTCTCCTCTTAATTTGCTCCTGAATCAGGTTTTGATTTGTTATAGTCGTTCTTCCTCGCGTGACTATGCAAATGAACTGTACAATAAAATTTTATTAATGTTTGTAGTTTACTTTTGCCTCGTCTCACAATTACGAGCGCTGCAGTCAGTGCTGATTACGAAGTGTAAACAATACAGCTGCACGTTATAGAAATTATTTCAGCATCATAACGTAATTCCATCGATAAGTAAAGTGCATGCTAATATGCAGCAGCCTGATCAAAATCAAATTGTACATGAGTGGCATTGTCAAGCTGTGTAGCACACCACAGCGATCGTGAGGTTGCAACTTGCGCTTGTGAAAACCGTTGTGGCGAAGAGGCACTGGCTATCACGTGCAGTGTTCTCCGACTCTTTTGTTTCAGTACAACAGACTCCATTTGTTGTTCATCCTCTTTCTTACGATTTTCAGTTTAGAACAGCTCCTGTAAATCAAGCGTGATATATTCCGCAAACCACGTAAAGAAGTACAGAGTGGCCGGAATTCAGTTGGCTTAAAGTAGTTTGTCCTATTAAAGTGAATATTCAGATTTAAACCTGTCAGCCATTTTGTAGAACGGAATCACAGCACTGTGAGATGTGTGCTGAACATGGAGGACCTATGTAAGATTTGAGGCTTTCACGGCGGTGACTATGAAGAAAGCAGTCTTCTGGGATTTGGCACCGTGTATATGTGGTGTTAACCGACGTTTCGGAGGAACGTATCGCCTCCATCTTCAGGGTAGNCTGATAGGAGGTTGAAGAAAACTGCATAATGAGGAACTTCATAAATTATGCTCTTCTCCAAGTATAATTAGAAAGATCAAGTCAAGGTAGATAAGATGGGCAGGATATTTAGCACGAATGCGGGAGAAGAGGAATGCATATAGGATATTGGTGGGAAAGCCAGAAGGAAAGAGACCACTGGGAAGACAAAGGAGTAGGTGGGTGGACAATATTAAAATGGATCTTAAAGAGATAGAATGTGATGGTATGGAATCGATTGATCTGACTCAGGATATGGACCAGTGAAGGGCTCTTGTGAACACGATAATGAACATTCGGGTTCCATTAAATGCTGGGAAATTCTTGAGTAGCTGCAGAATTGGCGGCTCCTCCAGAAGGGCTCAGCTCCATGAGTAAGTAAGTAAGTAAGTAAGTAAGTAAGTAAGTAATGTATTTTCAGCTTATTATAGTGTATATTTAATAACCAGTTAACTGAATGTTGGGCCATCCTAGTGGCAAAGACCGTTTAAATTCAGTGGGGAAATATTTCCTTCCTACTGTCACGTGTTAGTGACTAGACACGGCGTTCAGATTTGTAATTGGATTTATTGGGCTCTTATATACCGTAACTACAATGGATGATAGATCTGTCGCTCTGTTACATTACAGACGGTACGACTCCTTGGACGGGTGATCAGCTCGTCGTAAGGCCTCTCCATAAAACAGGACAACACAAACACAGAAGAAACACACCAAACATCCATGCTTTTTGTGGGATTCGAACCCATGATCCCGACTTCCGAGCAAGCGAAAACAGTTCATGACCTCTACTGCTCGGCTACTGTGACCGGCTATATTTGGGTTTGGCAAGTTAATAATTCGACTACGTCATGAAGAGAGAAGGCTCTGCATGGTAAAAAATGTAAAGTTGTCTCTCTACTTAACTAATTAAGCACTAAGCCATTAAGGCATATGGGGAGTGGATGTACAGATCCACATTTTCTTGACCTCGACACTAGGTGGAGTTAGTGGTCAGCTTCATGCCCCGACCACTTTAACCCCGACACCCATTCGAGAGTAGGTTGGGTGGACTTAAGAACTGGTCTGGACAATGTGGAGAATATTGTTAACTCCAGTGGGATTCGAACTCAGACCCCTCGGTCGTCCAGCCCGTTGCCAGTCGCTATAACGACTACTCTATCCAGGCTCCTGCTTGGTACTAAAGGACTTAAATGAATGAATGAATGAATGAATGAATGAATGAATGAATGAACAGTGGATGGATAGATAAATGAAAACCGGCCCTTATCCCACAACCTTCAGTGTTCTAATGGGTATTCCCCTTTATTTCAAACCTTCAACAATCATACGCTTCGAATGAAGTGTAGTATTTTACTTACTTACTTTTGCTTGATTTTCACCTGACCCCATTAGGTAACGGTGCAGGAATAACTTAACTAAACGACTTAAACAAAATTTGCTAGGAATTTGATTGTAGATCAACTCTGGATTACACTGGATTTAAGTTGATTTAGAAAAACTACTTCTATCAGTTTATGAACATTAATGAACAATGACAATTTTGATAGCGCTTCCTTTGCAATGAGAATTCGAAGCTAAATTCTGCTTGTCCTGTATGGGAATGAGCACTCACAGAGGAAACCCATTTTGTAAACTACGTGTATGTAGCAAGTTAAACGTGTACTCGCTGCACGCATTTTTACTGCGCAAGAAGACTACTTTATTTTACCAATATTCGCTCCGGCTAAAATCCCGTATTTTCACGTCTGTCATATTTTACAAAATGAACGCCGCAAATTCATTGATCGGACACTAAGAGGCGCTTTAGTTATCGGTAAATAAACAACAAAGGTGCTTCGATCTAATTGCTCCTGCTGATCGCGCTTTCCGTGTTATAAACATGAGCACATACAATATTTATATATTTACCAGCAGAAACCACAAAATATGCAGTTATAATTTATTTTAATTTTAGAGTTGCAGAGAGAAGCTCACTTACGAAGTAGATTGATCTTAGTGTCCCCACAAATGTATACATGATGCTCGTTGATAGGGCTGTAATGCAGGAGAAAATTATTTCCTATTAATACAGAATTTTTCGAAATGGACGGAGGTTTTGGTGTAGAAACCTGCATGAGGTGACCATTCGTTTGTCACAGAACATGTCCATAGAGAAACACGTTTTATTTAACATAGGGAAGAGAACTTTCTTTCTTCTGCTTCTTTTCTTTAATCTCTTCTTCATTTCGTTCTTTCCGTACTTCATTAGTTCTGATTTTGTTTCTCTCTTCTTGTATATAACGCGCACATTTTCTAGCTTACGTGTAGCTCATTTACATGTAAATGCCACAATGTAACAGAATTCAAGGTTCTTACAGAGATATTAAGTACAGTATCATATTCTAGGATGTAACGTCATATAGTCCGTTGAAAGTCAATCCTCGTTTCGGGGATGATGATGTATCCATCTTCACGGTTGAAGAATAAGCGAAGCAAAAAAAGCTGCTTGAAACAGATAGGCTTTGTTTGATGTCTGCTTCAGCTGATGTGTCCCAGAAGATGTAAATCATTTTGAATTTGATAGATTTTTACTGTTACAAATAGCCACAGAATGACTGCGCCTGTTATAACGTAACTAGCTTATGATGAGTGCCAAGAATACCATAACGTATTATCCGAAGGCGTCTGCCCCACACTCCAAGGCCCTCTGCGGCAAGAAATTCGTTGCTAACGATCTGATGTTGTCATGTCTATAAGTGACTACAGATAGGGTTTATTTACTTTACTTACTTACTCATGGAGTTGAGCACTTCTGGTGGAGCCGCCAATTCTTCAGCTTCTCAAGAATTTCCCAGAATTTTGTGGAACCCGAAGGTTCATTACCGTGTTCACAAGAGCCCTCACTGGCCCCTATCCTGAGCCAGATCAAGATAGGGGTTGGATTTATAATTGGATTTACTGAACGCTTCGATACAGCTCGTGACTGCAATTTACAGTACGCTGTTACACACACACATACATACACACACACATTAGTGTCTTCACTAGCCGTTGCTTGGTAGGGGCTCTCAAAACTGACGTTTCCCTTCCTCTGGGTTCTCGAACTGTTGTCGGCCTGAGTTAAGAGCTACTCTTCACTAAATGACTGACTCACCAACCAACTGCTCTTCACTTCGCCCAAATCAACTGAATTCAACTAACTACATCTCTCAACTTGTCGCTCTTATAATCTTGGCACAGACCGCAGAGAAAACACCTTTCCTCGCTGTTGTAGTTCAGTTGCTGCTGTTTGAACGTGTTTGCTTATGAAGTTGTTACTCAGTAACGGCTATTGTGTATTTGCTTATCTCGCGGTCGTTGCCCAATAAACAGTCTACATTCCTCAATATTTGGCACGTTTTTTATTGTAGCCATGTGTGGAAATTTATTGTTAAAATTTTGGGAGAATTACTTTCCGAATTAATTCTGAATGCTACAGATTTTGAGTTTCCGCTTTCTTCGGTATTCTTAAGAGAAAATAATTCCAATTTAATGGCGGTATATTTTTGTCACATTTGAATTTGATAAAACATATTTTCCTTCATGCACTCTCTCGACGTATTTGGTGAAATCATGTGGAACTGGAAGTAATACTGAATAGAGCCTAATTAGGCAAATAGCTTATTTAACATTTTATTTGATAAACAATGCCCGTCGCGCTTCGTTTCACAAGTAACATCTGTCATTCCCATCAACTGAACCCAATATTAATCGCATCACTTGGTAATAATTACTGAACATTTTAATTTCACTCGGGTCACTGCTCAGTCATTTAAATGTGAAATGCTAGTGGAAATTACGGGAAATCAAGCCCGGGTTCTTGATCATGGCGAGTTGGCTAGCTTCATAGGCAGAAACAGTACGCCTGTTCCCAAACATGCGTAACACTCTTCAGTGAGGATAATAATATACTTTGGCTGATATCCAACCTTTTATTTCGAATGTACACATGATTCGAAATTCTCGTATAGCCCAATTCTGAGGTCGGACAGGAAGCATTATCTCTACATCCCAACGATTGATACATTGGAAGATATTTGTCATTAAAATCATTTGATATTTACCATAAAAACAAATACTCACATATACTCGTACATTATGCATCTTCTCTTGAGATGTTATAACATAAATGTTTATTCAAATAGTCGTAGAGGTGTTAAGATAGGAATATCATTTCCTTTTTCTTTTGTAAGTATAAATTGTATGTTACAGTAGTCACCAGTATCACCGTGAATTAACCAACTCTGCCCTATAAAATTAATTTTGTCACGTGTATGATTGACTGACCGTCTCTGTGGTCTAGTGGTTAGCGTTCCTGGCTACAAATACAGAGGTCCGGGCTCGATTCCCAGCGCTACAAGATTTTTTCTGAGAAGTAGTGGGTCTGGAACGGGGTCCACTCAGCCTCGTGAAGATAATTGTGGAGCTATTTCAAGGAAATATCAGCTCCGGTCTAGAAAACCGAAATTAACGGCCGTGGGGATTCGTTGCGCTGGCAACGCGACACCCTCTATCCGCAAAAGTTGACACTAAATTTCGCGGATAAGCGGCAGTCGCTCGATCGGTATACTTCGCTTGCGGAATAAAATCACGGAGTTCTTTTTTGTATGAATGACAATTGAAGGGGTTGGATTGATAATTGGACATATTGAACACTTCAGATCGTAACTACAAGTAACTATAGTGCTATCGCTAATGCATACAATCTGCAAGTTCACGGCAACACGTAGTAAATGTTCTCAGTCTGCAGTGTGTTCACCAGTCGTTGTCTGCTAATGGCTTTCAAAGCTGTAGGTCCCTCATCTTCTGTGTTCACGTCCTCACTGGCCGGCGACTCTCTCACAACTAGCTCACTGGCCGGCGAATCTCTCACAACTAGCTCACAGGCTGGCGGCCATCTCGTTCCAACCTCCTCCTCTTATGATTGACTCCAAATCTCAGGTCGGTGGGTTAAATTCCTTCTGGAACTCATCAGTACGGTAAATCTTTATTTCGGTTCCGGTCGGTATCCATGGCAATATTTTTGTTCTTGCCTAGACTTCTACGGGTTTTGAAATACAGTATCCTCTTCAACTGGATGCAGGGTCTGGCTACTGCCATCAGTTTGGTCTGTTAAACAGTTGCTGATCCTCTCCAGCACAGTCATTCTGTCAAAGTCAAAGTCACGTTGCGACTTGAACGATCGTATGCCTGACCGCCGCCAAGTTTAAGCCTCTTATACTTTCTGTGTCGGGCTTCGCCTTGTCCGATGTTGCGAAGATTCTCATTATCATGATTTTGTATGACTTCTGCTTGTTGCCTACATAATTTTGTTACATAGTCATAAACATACGGGATTTTGAATGCCACATGCAAATCGTGGACCCGTGTCCGCCTTGGAGAATTGCCAATGGTGTGGAGAATCTTGTACATTCATTCTGACTATTTGGGTCCTCTTATAAGCCCTCTGCACGGACCGCGTAGAAAACACTGCTCCTCATATTTTTAGTTCAATTGTTGCTGTGGGAAAATATTTGCGAAATCATTACTCAGTAACGGGTGCCGTATATTTACTTATTCCCCGGTCGTTACCTAACGACGGATCTATATGCCACAATATTTTCTGAACCAATCAAAACTTCAGTCTTCAATCCTGAAGTTAGAGGAAACAGGTCCCTCCGAAACATTTGTATCTGTCTACCAAGCTCAAGTTACCACATACCAGAGGACCATAATCTTGAAGAAGTTCCATAATTTTAAGTACCCCGAAAATTGATTGCCATTCTAGCTGAAATTTGCCTATTCGCTATTCTGTGCCAGTCCAACCCAGTCCTCAACTTGGCCCTCAGCTTCTCCAGAATTCCCCTTGATAGTGTGTTTTCATATATACGCAAGTCTGAGCATAGTGTCTCCCCTAGAGAATCCAGAATCTTATATGCCTTCCTTACGTATTCCATGCTTGCTATGTGCTCAGCCATATAATCCTCCTTGATCTTATCGTCATAATAATATTCTGTGAGTAGAACAACTCTTGCAGTCCAGAGGCTCTCCTCAGAATTTTATTTTCGAATACCCCTCATTCATATTTCTCCCTTCCAGTCAGAGAAATTTCAAGCCCATATAGCAGCAGGTAAAATATTTCTCTATAATTGAGACTTAGGCTTTTGTGCAGAGTACGGAAAGAAATGGTCGCAATCACTTCCTCGCATTTAATCTTATCTTATTTTCTTTGTGAAAATCTCTTCCATTTGTTGTTGTTGTTGTTGTTGTTTCCAAATACATGCACATAAAACTCATCACATTTCCAGCGTACTTGTATCAGTTAAATATTTGTGTTTCTCGTGCATTCCGGTGAAGAGACAATATAGTTGGGTTTCGTTGTTTCTATATGAAAATCACTGCTAGTGGAGTGGGACTAAGTCCCTTGTACTGCGGCCACTTCTGGCCTATTGTACCAGCCCCAGATGATAGGTGAGGGTGATTGTAGAGCAATTGGTGGAATGAAGATTGGCAGGGGAAACCGAATTACTCGGAGAAATCCTGCCCCAGCGCCACTTCGTCCATCACAAATCCCACTTGACCAGACCCGGGATCCAACCCGGGCCGCCGCGTTGGGAAGCCAGCGAATAACCGCTAGAGCTATGGCGCGGCCCCTACGAAAATCCTCACTATATTCCAATAGAGTTCTGTATTTTATGGTATTTACGTTCTCCCCTAATAAATCAACATCATTTATATCAGTGTTACCATTATGCATGGGAGCCGGCATAGCATAGTAAGTATAGCGACTGGCTACAGGCTGGACGACCGAGAGGTCGGAGTTCGAATCCCGGTAGTGTCAAGAATTTTCTTCATGTCATCCAGACCGGCTCTGGAGCCCACCCAGCCTTTTATCCGATGGGTACCGGGGGCTCTTTCCCCCGGGGATTAAGCGGCAGGGCCGTGAACCTGACCGCTCATCTCCAGCTAGTGTCGCGGTCAAGAAAATTTTGATCTATACATCCACTCTCCTATATGCCTTCATGACGTCTGCTTAGTTAGTTAAGCACAAGGACAACTTTGCCTTACCTTACTGTTTTTTTTTCCTTGGCACTACAGCCCCAGTGGGCCAAGGCCTACCTCTATGAACTTCTCCGTTCACTTCGGTTTTTATAGATCTTACACATTCGGTAGGACTCCTTGGGCGGGTGATAGCTCGTCGCAAGGCCTCTACCTGTACACAAACACAGAAAAACGTACACACACACACAAACTAAACAACATACCCTGAGTGGGATTCGAACCCACGATCCCGGTTTCCAAGCGAACGAAGGCAGTACATGCCTTAGACCGCTCAGCTACCGTGACCGGCTACCCTACTGTTACCATTATGCATTCCTTTCATTCCTTTCGTCGGAGTGAACGTGCGGAAGTATTTGCCTTTTCTGAGGCCGGTGAACATGTCACTTGCGAGCCCTGCGCAGTTGATGATGTGAATAGTTACTTCAGAGACACGGTGTAAATGTTGCGGAGCCTCAGCCGCACAAGCCCTTGCTAAATTGTGTGTTGTTATTAGAATGTCTGGATTAGGAAATGTTCTCAGTTCAGGCGAACTAAATGACTAACCCAGAAGAACATTTCACGCTTCAGTACTCAGCGAGTAAATTTTGACTTTTATTAAAGAACCGAGCGAGTTAAAGCAGCCTTGGTATCCAATGGTACAGAGTTCGAATCTCCGATGTAACAAAGTCTACTCTAACATTTTCTGTGCAGCTTTTTCAGTCTTAACTTAGACAGTGTGATGAATCAGGACACGACCTATTCTTCACCAATCCTTTCTACTTTGCAATGCATAATTATCCTCTCATCTAATTTTACGCTACATAAACTCTGCAGTTGATACATCGCCATTAAAGAGTTACAGTTTTTTAAATTCTTTATTTTATGCTACTAGAAGCAAGTATGTTTCGATCTCCCATACGCATTACAGCTTTTCAAATTGCTTCCTCAGTTCTGGAGTCCTTTTGGTTTATTCTGTAAAGTTGTTCCATTATTCTTTCGTCGGTCATTCTCGTCAAACTCTTTATCCAGTTCTCTCCTTATTCATATACTTTATTCCGTATTGACTGTATTTTTTATTCTTTCGAAATATTTCCGTTGATGTTCTCTAATAAAAAACCTTTAACTTTTCTCTAGCGAATCAACTTTGTTAATTCTTTAATAATCTTTGAATAAAATAAAAATCACACTATTTCTTAGTCTTTCTTCGTTTATGTCAATCTTTGTGTTCGTGTCAATTTCAAAAGCAAAATATAATTCCATTATGTTTATTATCTGAAGAAGTTCTGGAAGACCCATTTAACTTCATTTTTCTGAAAATGATCAAGATTTCGTATACAGCTCTCAGAGAATCTGGGCGTGGTAAACAAACACTTTTCAGTTGATATAGGTCGTTATGGTGAAGAAGTAAAACTTTGTGGATGCTTTATGAGGCTTACAGAAAACATCCTGAAAAAGTAATTCCGAGCCGTGTTTCTACGGAGCGTTACATTTGAAAAGAAATATCTAAGTCGACAAGTTCAGTAACTTCATTGAATAGTAGCTATGGCGTCCCGGTATGACGTCACAGAAGCCGGTAATTAGTGTCTGAAAGTTGCGCTTATTTTATTGCAGCGGAGAAGTTGTAACTTCTGATCGAGCCACTGGTCTGTGGCGCCATTTATTGATGATTTGCGACAAAAAGAGATAAGATAGGACACAGATTGGTTTAACGAGTTACTTTCAGAGCCATGTCTAAAGGTTTGTGCAACTTAGCCATGTTACAGTTCGAGGTTTAGAAAACACAATTACAGTCAAGAAGATTGAAACATTTCTTGCACAAAACCAAACAGATACAAGTTCTCAGCGATGTACTGCCATGTAGAAATGCGTTGTTTCTGGAAAAGCGGCCATGTATCAATGTCAGTTTCCACTCTTCACAGTATGTCCCCCTTGCAACATCGCTAGTGAATTCAATTCATGTTAGTCGAGAGATTTAAAAATCGGAATCTTAACTCTCGAATTGAAGACAGTCCTGTTAGCTCTAAACACAACCTGCTTAGTTTCCTGTATAAGATTTGAAGTTTTCACAGCTGCGAAAGTTTCCATTGCTGTCTCATGCATTAGGTCATCATGCAAATCGAATGGGTTTGTACAACAGTAAATTTCTTGGCTCGTATTTTGGGGGTGACTGGTTCGAATCTGAATTGGAACGCCGGCTATTCTGAGTGAGGTTTTAGTTTTCAGTCCATCCAGATAAATCTCGGTATAGTTAAAAAATACCACGACCGCTTACTTCCAGATCCTTTCCAATTCATAATTCATATCGTTCGATATATATTTTTTTTTCACGTGTATGAATGTGACTATAGACGGGATTTGGATTGGTAATTGGATTTATTGCACACTTCCAGATCGTAATTAGAAGCAACTGTAATGTTCTCGCCAATTCATGCACCCTTATTCTCACTACAGTACATACTAAGTCTTCTTAGTTTGATTTGACTAGGCGTTTCCTGGTAACGGATCCTGAAAATGTCCTCTGTTTACGTTGTTACTGGCTGGCGAATGCCTCACAACTGACTAAACTCGAAGTCAAAGTCACATTGCGACTGATGATCAGTCAGTCAGGAAGTCTTGGTGTCGAGCCACATCTGTGGCTCATGACCAGATATTTATTACTCTTTGACATTTACGGTCTTGTTTTTGTGGTACGCCCTCTCTGACGAGAGGACGGGTCTGTCTTTCTATATGCTGTCGGCCCTTGCCAGCACAATCTCTCCCCGGTCCGAGTCCCTTGGGACTCGCGACCATATTTTACGGTCTCAGATTTGAGAATTCTCTTCTTGTCGCCTCCTACGACTCGCAGGATCACGATGGAGGTATTCGACCCCACCTCCACATGGGTAAGTGACTAAACACTAAATTTGTCTTGCTTATATGTCCTCGGAACGGATTGAACTAGAAAACACAGTTCCTCTGTTGCTGTTCAATTATTTTCATGGGAACATGTTTGAGAAGCCGTTACAAAGTAATGGCTGTTGTATATTTGCATATATCTCGGTTGTTGCCCTGCAACAGGTCCACATGCCACAATCGTACACTCGTTCAGATATTGAGGGAAGAGAATGAAGGTATAGCGCTGCCAAATAGACACCAATACTTAGCTCGAGTGCACTGTCGCAATATGTTTGACGTGATTATGAGAAAGAAGTTTAGGGTCCGGAAATACTCCCAGATATCAATAGCGTCCGTAAGGGTTATAGAGGATTGACAAAGTTTATACCCAGTAATCAGTGTGTTAGTTTTCCTTAAGAACGTTATTTTCACTGCCGCTGTGACTCACATAGTAATACATCAGTACTGAATAGGATTTATGGCAGACTGCAGTAGACTTCAGCCATCAGGAGATATAATGTCCTTGAAGATTTTGGTATCATCAGCGAAACACATATACGTGAAGTAGTTAATCGCACCACATAAATCACTAACAAACACAATTAAAGTAGGGGCCCCAGAACAGATCCTTCAGGAATAGTAAAGAGTTCTTAAAAAGGTGAAGAAAGGATTCAAGAAACACGGATATATAGATATCTAAACCCGAAAGAAGTGTGGGGAATTACCACTGGTAAGCTGGAACGTCAGTGTGGTAAATTCATCCCTGTAACAGCCTGTGGAGGCCCATATGTTTCTGAGAAGTGGATGCTCCCACGTTTTCTAGACAATAGGCTCAAAGATGGCGGTGAGGTTGTCAGCCTCACATGCCGGCCGCCCTTTACCCCTATAAAGATTCCTGGTACTCATTTCTGTTAGAGGCTGAGTCGACCTCACGGCTATATTGCGGCTGGAAGGATTAGGTCAATTGAAAAATCCAGTGACCTCAGGTATTTTCCTGAAAGGTCGGACGATCATCTTTTTAGCCGAATAAATAATGGTACTTGCTTTGAATCCTTCATTTTAAATAGTATTAGTAACTGTGGATATGCAGTTAATTCTGTAATTTATTTTTCCATGAAATTCGCAAAAGCGCAATATGATCAGACTTCAGAAACAATAACTACTTTCCAACAAATGTATTTCATGTCTGCCTATTTTCCTTTGCCGCTCTATGACAGTTACCAAACACAGTAAATGAGAGCAGAGTCTTCCTCCTTTTGTGAAAGACATGCGAAGTATATAGGTTTTGTCTTCATCTCGTAATATTTGGCAGAACATAGGAAGAACTTCAGTCCTCTAGTGAGACAAAACAACGTTTTAATAGAACATTCGCAGCAAGTAGTAAAGGAAGCTCTTGTCTAGGAATTCAGAAGATCTTCAGCTAAATCCGACTGTGATGTTCACAAGCCCACGTAAATTATTACATTTCCAAATCCTTACCTCCGAAACAGTATCGATTGCCTGGTGCAATCTTTCATTCTACGTGCGGTTTACAGGTTCTAGAGCGAGTCTCTGCAGGGATTGAAGTCAGGAAGCAGATAGGTGTGCGCCTCGCTTTGGTCTAAGTAGTTTAAGATTCGTCTAAATATGTCTTTCTTCCCCTTATTAGGCCCAATGCCTGCCCTTCTTAGAATACGAGTAGCTGCACTTGAAATCTTTTTCACATGATATTTCTTTCTCTCGTCTGTAACCCCGTTTGGCTTCAGTTGTCTTACCAACGTAGTCTGCAGGCCATCGAAATGCTCAGGCGTCTTCACAGTTGTGGGGTGGTATCCCTTAAGAAGAAAGAAGAATATTTTTTATACAAAGCACTCTAACCTAAAAGAATGAGGACGGATATTTTATTTCACTTGAACTTGTCACAGTCTGAAGCAAGAGGACATTGGTCTCCCTCACGACTCTGTTGTGATTCTGCAGGTCTGTTTTTGAGAAATAACCATTGTTGAGATGAAATGAATTTGAACATTTTACAGATGAAGGTAAGTGGAAGACCGCAATTAGAGGATGGAGAAAATTATGCAATATGAAGCTTCATGATTCATGCTCCTCATCAGATATTGAACAGATTACTTGAAAGTGGATGAGATTTTGATATCTTTACTTGCAAAAGTAATGGATATATCCCAGTCTGAAAAATTGAATAATGAAGAGCTTCCCATTTTGCACTATTCACCGGATACCAGAGAGATCAGAAGATGGGCTGGATATAACAGCTACGCATGAAAGAGATGAGGTAGGCATACAGAGTTTTAATTTAAAACACGATTAGAGGGGACCAGACACAATTTTTGAGACCTAGATGTCCAAGGGAGGTTAATATCTTAGTAAATGCTAGTAAATATAATATGACAACGTGGACTCGATTGGTCTAGCTCAGGAAGTTACACTGACAATCTCACTGGAGCACGATAATGAACCTTCCATTTCCACACAAATAGAGAAATACGAAGAAAGCAGTCTTCTGGGATTTGGCACCGTGTATATGTGGTGTTAACCGACGTTTCGGAGGAACGTATCGCCCCCATCTTCAGGGTAGGAGAAAAAGTATAAGAAATCTGCAAGCGACAACACCGTGAGAAACGATAAAGCAGACGGTGTTGTACCTTGCAGATTTCTTATACTTTTTCTTCTACCCTAAAGATGGGGGCGATACGTTCCTCCGAAACGTCGGTTAACACCACATATACACGGTGCCAAATCCCAGAAGACTGTTTTCTTCATAGTCACCGCCGTGAAAGCCTCAAATCTTACAGAGAAATACGATGATTACTTGAACTACGAGTACATTCGTCTTCTTAGGACCGGCTAGGCTATATGTGTAGACTTAACTCCATTCATTCTGGTATGTCACACTAGTAAACTTAATTATAGAATAATTGTTAACACCGTCCAGTTTGATCCAGTTTGTAGATATTTATTGCCTTTACGCGTTTCAATCAGGTGTGACCATCTTCAGAAGGCAATGAAATCAACATACGAGTATTTAGGAACTACTACTATTACAAAGCTCGTAGTACATATTTAGAATCTTTTACAGTTATTTGGATTAAAATGTTATTAATGTGTAATATGAAAATCTTGAGCCGATATGGTTTGTACCCTTGTGTCTCTTCTGTTGAAGCGGAATGGTGGGGAATTATTTGGAGTTGTCGGAGGTCCTCGCAGTGATGTCCCCCTTTTTTAGCTTGTTATGATTCTGCAATTATATTATGAGTATTATACACGTACACTATCATTGTATTTCTGTAACCCCGAAAATATTTGAAATTTATCTTATGCGTTCCTACCTGTATCGTTGTAATGTCTATTTGTTTCCTTTCTGCTGTGTCTTGAGCTTATGCCTCCTGAATATGACCAGCTGACCGGAACTTGTAAAGGCAATAAATATCTACAAATTGAATCACACTGAACGGTGCTAATAATTAGCCTTTAATTTACTAAATGAGTAACTTTATAAAGTAATCAGTGTTACTAAGAGAAAGAAGGCACGAATATCTGGAATTGGCGAAAATGAAACGAACAATAAAGTCCTTCACCAATTATAATAATAATAATAATACTCCTATATAAATATATACTTTTATTTTATAATACTGAATAAAACTATTGTAAATAATGTTTACATCATACAAGTTAATTCAGTTTGGATTAGATATTTGGAAATCGTCATCCATCAGATTACACGAGATACAGGCATATTTTCGGAATATTTTTAATTTGCTGTATGTGGATATATTTTTCGTATAATTTTGGCCTCTATTTTAAATCCCGCTAATGGAAACTCAGCCATAATTCAGTCCATATTACCATGTTTTTTTAATAATATTGATTTTGGCAAACCAAAATAATACAATGACTGTAGGTACAGTAATTCCCTTCAAATAAATACTTGTGTTTACTTTCAAAGAAAATGAATATCGACATACACAATGATATAGCTGACATGTGTTTTGTGTTCGGTATTCATTAACACAGAAACGACAAGCACTAAAACAGTGAATAGTCGTGAAAATCATTTCCAATACGAGTAGAGATATGTTAGAGAAACGATAAAGACCCGACAAGTTTCAATGACGAATATTCCCAATAAAGTCAACAGAGAAGTTCTGAAATAAAAATCAATTGTCTGAAGGCTTCACTGAAAATAATCATCTCAGATCTGAGCAGAGATGTTCAGAAGAAAAATAATCAGCCGACATTTTTCAGTCGAGAGGAGAAATCTGTACATCAGAAGAATTTGGGGGAGGGACAGTAACGATCCGCAGCCTTCAGCGAAGAAATATATCTCTGCAATACCAACAGAGGTGTTCTGGGAAAGCAAAGAAAAATCCACAGGCTTCGACGAAAAGATGTCTTTCCAATATCAACAGAGACGTTTTGGAAGGAAGGCCAGCTGTCGGCAGGCTGTGCTGAAACTGACCATCTGTTCGAATAGAGTGCGCTGGAGCACAGCAATCATTCGGCAGGCTTCGCAGCAAATATGGACTGCGAGAAGCACTAGCCCTAGAATTTTTGTCAGGTAATCATGAACTGCAATTTAAGCAAAGCAGTTAGTGGCGCAACATTCAGCGTCTTCACTTGTCATAAACTAATAAGATGTCTCCTTCGCTTGACATACGAATCAACAAGCACCTTATGCATTCCCCAAATATTAATTAACATTTTAATTAATATTTGTAACGCTGTTGACAAATCTAGAAAATAAAACTTCGTATAGTTAATAATGTGGCAATAAATTTCTACATATGGTTTAAATAATGTAGTATAATTTCCGATATATTACAAAACTTCTTAAACCTCTCTCCCCATATTGTTCGTAGGATACGTATTTTGAAAATTGCCTCAGTTTCATGCATTTGGAATTTCCATGAGTAGAATTTCAAAATGAATCCAGTATTTTCATTCACTCCATTCTGTGTCTTGAGATGCATTATCACAAAGCTTTTAGTCTTAACTTAAGTGTAATTTATAATCTATTCATGTCTGAAAGCTCCATGGAAGAAATTTTGTACATTCTGCATGTAAATTTAAACGAAAATCCAGGGATAAGCTAATGGACGATACCTCACTTCCTTCGTTCATTTGTTGTGCATATATTTCGCGATGAAGCTCCTTCTCTTATGGTTTCCATGTCGTTTTCTGATTCCTGGAAAATTTATGTTCTTCACATCTTTATTGCTGTGGTCTCTTCTTAGATTCTTTCTTTTTCTCCTTCTTTAACAATGCGTGTTTAATGTTAGCCACTTTCAGGACAAATAATTCATGAGTTTAAATCTGTGGACACAGAATCTCCATTGGTTCAACATGACACTTAGGGAGTGAACTTAATTGAATCTTACGATTCCCAAGAAAAGAACTATTATTTCAATGTTCAGTCCTGACCGATTGGTTCTTTGAATTTAATGGCCATACAGAATGCTTTCTGTGAGAAGAAAAATTTCCTCGTGTTATTTAGTGTTAATCATGGGGAATCCCGGAGTCCTCTGATCGCCATGCTGACTTTCAGTTGCTCTAGTCCTACTTCTGTCGCGCAACGTACTCTCGTTTACACAAACCAGGACCTTGACAACAGAGTGCCGTGCCATCCATCAGTGACACTATTATAGCATTCAAGTTATGACCAAATTAGTTCCGGAGCTTACAACTTAACCGAAGTTTCGAGAAGGGTTGTAGGTCTTAGACTTGAACGGACGTGGATGTCATACAGCACTTAATAATACGACAGGATAATCACATTCGATTTACTTAAAGAGCACTACAAGATGTAGTGGCCGATTTCGGCGTTCATCTAGACAGACTGAGGAAAGTAAGAGAACTTTTATGGCAGTTGTTTTCTCGTGAAAAAATGGAACCGGACATCTCCCAAATGCAACTAAGAAATTTACCGCTTTAACCAACTTGATATATTATCCAAAGGACCTGTTCTTTTTCATACCTGTTCAGGCTTACTAGAACATGTTTGATGACATTCTATACAACTGTATCCAAAGACGAAGTAGAAATTTTTGGATAGTGGTTCAAACCGTGGGGAAAACCTATCATAATATACAAATTAATGAATATGGAAATATCTATGCCTTGAAAAAGATTTTAATCCGCAATATCACAATTCGAATGATCCAAAATCATGGATTCCTAAAATCACGTGGATACTATGATTGGTCCTTAAGATCATATTTCCTTATATAAATTGTGAAGGTGATCTGAATAACGTGGAACTATGCAGATGCTTATGTTACACGCAAGACAACTGAGCCAGAAAGGTTGCCGCAGGAGTACGGCGATCACAGATCGTGACAGCGGCAGAGAGTCAGTTTCTTGCTTTGCGTTACATACATTTGCACCTTGCGTAGGTCAGTACAGAAACTGTCAAATAAATAAGACATATCTGAGAATATATATCTGTAATTGCTATGGTAATTAATGCTACTTCAGAGATTCAAGCTGGAAACATTGGCTTTATATTGTATTTCGATCAATAAAATCATACGTACAACATCTGTACATGATAGACTTTTCTGGAATGACAGAGGACCTCTCTACGCCAATTTACCGTATAATTTTTGTCACAAGGTGGCGACATTAATTGTTTCAGTGTTATTGAGAGAAAATGTGCGTTTATTTTAACCGCTAGTGACAATACAATACAATAATTGATATTTATTGTCATTCACACAATCGAAATTAATTGATATGCGTTTAGTTGTTAATTGGACCATTATGAATTAGTGTACAAGAGAAACTGATTGATTCATATATTACTCAGTCATACATCATAGAAAAATCTTGTTGTGGCATTCAATTACAAAAATATATTTCACTACTCTGCTTTCCAATTTTTTCTGTCAATGATTTTTATCAAACAATAAACTTCCGTGATGAGGGACGTTCAAACCGGCGTATGGCGGGAGGGGAGTGTAAAAAACCGAAATTGAAAAACTGGCCTTCCTTAATCCAACTACAATACTATTACAAACAGAAACAAACTCCGTGGCTTCAGTCCACAAGCGAACTATACCGACCGAGCGACCGCAGCTTGTCGCGAAGTTAGTGCGAACTTTTTCGGATATAGGATGTCACGTGGTCAGCTCAGCGAATCCCCACGGCCGTTGATATCGGTTTTCTAGACCGGAGCCGCTATTTCCTTGAAATATCTCCTCAATTATCCTCACGAGGCTGAGTGGATCCCATTACAGACCCACTATTTCTCAGAAAATCTGGTAGGGCCAGGAATCGAACCAGGGACCTCTTGATCCGTAGGCAGTAACTCTGACTACTAGACCACAGATCCATCACAAAATACTATTATATCATTTAAAGTGGCACACGTAGGGTAAAATGAGTGAAGTGGAGAGCGGGAAAGTTTTAGTTGCTGAGAGATATTATTTAATAGAAGAAGCGAATGTTTTGAAATTCGTAACCTAATCCTTCCAGTCGCACTATGGTCCTGGAGTCGACTTAGCCTCTAACGGAAGTGAATATCAGGAACTTTCCTGGGGTGTAAAGGGAGGCTGGCTCGTAAGGCTGACAATCTCACCTCCATCTACGTGCCGGTATATCCAGAAAATGTGACAGTCTCGACGTCTCATAACCCTGTGAGCCAACATGGTCTGTTACACGGGTAGCTTCATCTTTTTCCCTATACATAATATCCAGTTTTATGTACGTATGTTTTCTTGAGTTCACATAGGGCGCATTTATTCTCAGTACGTGATAGAAGCTTTCATCGTCAAGGGCCTCGACGCATCGTTCGATAACACATGTACATACTCTTACATCTGTGACTGTGAGACCTGGTATGTGTGAATGTATGTGTTTGGTATTGTGGCGTATGTAGACCTGTTGCTAACAGTTAACTCTATAACAGCGACTGTTTCTGGGCAACAGCTCGGTAAACACGTTCCCGGGGCAATGGATACGCAGACAACAATATAGTTAATGTTGGAAATGAGAGGTTTCTACGTGGTTCGCGCTCAAATGTTAGGGACAAAGTCAGTTTTTAGGCAGTTATGTAAGGGAGGCTGTGAAGATAAAACTGTGCACGTGATGCTGAAGAATCTACACTGTTAGAAACCGTTCCCCAGGAACGGTTTGTGAAGCCAAAGCAGGCTGGAAAAAGACTTAGAAGTGCTGTGATGATTTGTGAGTCGTGGAGCGGTAGAGCTGTAATTGCTTGTAGTTCCTAGTCGTGCCTATAAGAGGTCAATAAATCCATTCTCCAATCTGAACCCCGTTTATAGTCCCAAATACATGTGACAGTATGTTTGTGAGCTTGTGCTCATGTAGGAGGAAACGTTGAAATAAAGAAGTGCACATCAAAATTGGTATTCTTCATTGTTTTCCCCTGTAACGGCGTGCTTTGAGTGACGCTTACTGCAAGTGTTCCAACGTAAAGGAGAGGGAGGAAGGCTGCCGGAGAGAATGACAAATGAGTAGAATGGGAGAGGAACACAGGAAAGGAAACATAGTGCGAACTTCTGTGTAACAAATGAAGAGACTCCGTGTTTAATTTTTAGAGGGTCTTGCACTAATATGCCTTTAAGTATGAATATAGATTACAAAAATAAATTCTCGAAATATATAAAGAAGCACTGATTTCAGTATCCATATATATCGTCCCATACATGAAGATTATGTTCATGTAAACTTATAGGAAGTAAATATATCTGAAATAAATGGTGTTGATGATAACTAGTTTAAATCTGAAACCGTTGCTCATAAACCTTCCCAGTTCCCACAAATTGCTATGTTCAGGGGTCATTCTCATTATTTTCAGAATTAAGAAATTTCAGCTTTGGATTGGCATATTCCTAGTACCCGAGATTCCGTCAAACGTAACAGTATTTATTTTCGCTACATGCACACACAAGGCCGCGCCATGGCTCAAGCGTTTAGTCGCTGGCTTCCCACCTCGGCGGCCCGTGTTCTATCCCGGGTCGGCTCAAGTGGGATTTGTGGTGGAAAATATACTTCGGTTTCCCCTGCCAAACTTCATCCCACCAAATTCTACATCATCATAATCACCCGGGGCAGGTACAATCGGCCCATCAGTGGCCGCCATGCCGAGTGGACCCAGTTGGACTCCACCCCCGACTAAGCGAGAAAAATTTTACATGCACACATTTTCTATATTCCGCCTCATGATTCGGCCTGTTTGAACATCGTCAATTTACATATATAAATTAAAGTATAACTGTTATGGCCGGTGTTCACATGGAATTTCGAACCATCACGTTTCATAAATGTTGAATAATTTGGAATAGGGCACATCTGTTCAGTTGCCCAACTGCATTACGCTGTCCCGTATACTGCGTTTCATCTGAAATGCCGTTGTTATGAATCGAATGGCTTAATGGATACTTGGCCAGATCTCTTATCTTTGTCTCGATAGTGTCAATTAGTGTCACAATTTAAAGCACTTTCCACATAATTTCCTCAATGGGCTTTAAAAGTAAAATATTATCACGTGTAAGAGTATAGATGGGTTTTGGTTTGATGAGAGGATTTTTTGGACTCCTTGACAGAGCGCGTGACAGCACTTTACATTTCACTGTTACACACACACTTTTGTTTACAGTCACGTCTTCACTGCCGTTGCTTGGTAACGTCTTTCAACGGCTGAGGTTCCCCTTCCTCCACGGCCTCAGCTACCAGCTTCTAACAGCAACAACTCACAAAAACTAAGCCTCACCAGTTCACTAATTGACTGACTCACAAAACGACTCACTCCACTCACTGACTCCTCACATGTCCTACTTATATACCTCGGCACGGACTGCGTAGAAAACGGCGCTCTCTCTTGCAGTGCAATTCTTGCCATGGAATTGATGCGTTCGTTTCTCTTGGCGGAGCCGTTACCTAGTAACGGCTGTTGTATATATTCTTATCTCGCAGTCATTGCCTAGCAACGGGTTTTACATGCCACCGTATAAAATCCCAATCAGAGTTAATAAACTTCCGGGTCTGCCTGTATTCAAACCGAGTACCTCCAAGTATGGTTCGGAATCCTTCCCACTCTGTTTTTAGGCTTATTCGTCACGATTGGAGAACAAATACTGTATCTTATCCGCGTCTATCAAAACTTCTAGAGCCCCTCTGATCAGATTTCTACTTCGTAGTTTTATTTCAAAGTTTTATACCGCTGTTTCATCCCCAGGTTTCTTAATACTGTGTTACAATCTTCTGGGTTATAAATCTGTGTACTTTGTAACTGGGAACTGCACGGCGTTAATCTGGACCCATAAGACCGTACTCTTCATTGTCACAGCTGTGAGAACCTCAAATCCAGATTAATAATTCTTTACCGCTTCGAAATATTTGAGGTTTACTGAAAGGTATTAGAAAAAGATTGACTGATAAATTAGAAATCAAGCAGAATGAAGATAGAGCATTATTTGGAACACAGTTCCTAGTTTCTACGTGAGACTAGTGAATCTTCAAGTATCTATATATGAACATCGAACGGGTTTCAGAAATTATCGACATATTCATAATCAGAAATATTCGCCAAGGGTCCTCTCGTTATCATTTTCCATTGAGTTCACAAAATCAGAACATTTTCGTTAATTTAAGCACGCTTAGAAATTCGTAACGCAGAATTAGGGCCATCAAAACCTGATTCAGGAGGAAATTAAGAGGCGATTGAACTCGGGTAATGCTTGCTACCATTCAGTCCAGAGCCTTTTGTCTTCTCATCTGCTGTACGGAAACATAAACATTAGAATATACAAATCTATAATTTTGCCTGTGGTTCTGTATGGATGTGAAACATGGTCTCTGATATTAAGGGAGGAACATAGACTGAGGGTGCTTGAGAACAGGCTGTTGAGGAGAATATTTGGACCGAGGGGAGATGAAGTGACAGGAGGTTGGATTAAACTGCGTAATGAGGAGTTTCATAACTTTTACTCTTCTCCAAGTAAAATTGGAATGATCAGGCCAAGGATGATGAGGTGGGCAGAACATGTAGCTCGAATGGTGGAGAAGAGGTATGCATATAGGGTACTGGTGGGGAAGCCAGAAGGAAAGAGACCACTTGGAAGAGAAGGGCGTAGGTGAGTGGACAATATTAAAATGGATCTTAGAGAGATAGGATGGGATGGTATGGTATAGATTGGATTGATCTGGCTCACAATAGGGACCAGTGGAGAACTCTTGTGAACACGGTAATGAACCTTCGGGTTCTATAAAATGCTGGGAAATTCTTGAGTAGCTGCAGAAATGGCGGCTTCTCAAGAAGGGCTGAACTCCATGAGTAAGTAAGTAAGAATTACGATCATTAAATTTGCAACAAATTCAGGATGCATTATACTGCAGTGCCTATCTCAGAGCCTAGAACTTGCAATTGTAACCCGTTATCAGTCCTCTTGGCAACATGACGCTCACATTTTCGGTCCTGTGTTAAGTCTACACGACAAATGACATCACGAAATCTAATTTGACGTCGCTTCTCAGCCAGTATACCGTGAACGAAGTAGAATTGAGAATTGCATCTTCGAAGGTAGTAATAGCTGCAGAATTGAGTTGGGAGGCGACATCCCCAGGACATCGCTCTTTCACTCGTAGACATAAATTCTTCTGCAGGGAGTCGAGCAGGAACATCATTTCCCAGTGCTGGATACAATTTTATGAAGCACACAAGAAGAAGACAAGCCAATGAAGGAAGTGAAACTCATATAGAACTATTGCTAGGAATATCCATTATCATGCAATCTATGAGAAGTTGACAAAAACATGGCGAATATAAATTTTTCTTCGTAACAAATTACAGAGTCTTGAAAATTAATCTTGAGATCCCATTATAAACATTCACTGCTTTGCTCACGAATCGTTCTTGTGTTTCTAATAGATTTTCTCAAATATCTCTAACAAGAGATCTGAATTATGTATTTTATAGACTGAGGGGTATTGAGAACAGGGCGTCGAGGAGAATATTTGGACCGAAGACAGATGAAGGGACAGGAAGTTTTATAATGTGAAGCTTCATAACTTGTACGCTTCTCCAACTATAATTAGAATGATCAAGTTAAGGAGTATTAAATGGGCAGGGCATGTAGCACGGAACTGGGCGAGGAGAAATGCATATGGGGTATTAATGGGAAAACCGGAAAGAAGGAGACTACTGTGAAGGCCAAGACGTAGGTGGGTTGACAATATTAAAATGGATCTCAGAGACATAGGATTGGATGGTGTGGATTAAATTGATCTGGCTCAGGATAGGGACCGCTGGAGGGCACTTGTGAACACAGTAATAACCCTTCGAGTTCCATAATATGCTGCTAAGTCCTTGAGTAGCTGCATAATTAGCAGCTTCTCAAGAGGGGCTCAACCAATGAGTGAGTGTAATTTATGTTGATAACGAGGACAGTTAATTTAATGTATACTGTAGACAATTATTGCTACACTTATCGATACGTACATATTATTTTAAAGCTGCTAAAATTATTAAGTATATTTGCACGAATGTCTAAGTTTTACGTATTATGTGATATCATAAGTCATATGTCTTATATTCCTTATAAGTTTATGCAGCCATATGTAGACTATGCAATAATGTTGAAACGTAAATTCCTAGTACCACTACCGGATTTCATACGGTTTATGTTATTGTGGTATCCATACATGAGTGTTCACGTACAAACCGACCGAATTTACCGCATCTCACATTCCGCATTTCTGAAATCAATATTTCGTGTGCGCTATTAAAACAGTATCTCCATTATATTTCTCCGAACTGTGAGTTTTCTCTTAGGAAATTCAGGTTCATACATGAGCCTGAATATTATATTTCTGCATGACGAACCGGAATTTAAAAGTCCCTTTTTGTAGCCTGGGGCACTCGGCAGCGTAGCTGACTGAGGCACTATATTACAAGCGGTTTCGAGTAAGATGAGGTGAATTTTTTCAATTTACCTAATCCTTCCAGTCGCACTATGGCTCTGGGGTCAAATCAGCCTCTAACAGAAATGAGTGCCATGAATATTTCTGGGTTTAAGGGCGGCCAGCATGTAAGTGAGAGCCTTACCGCCACTCTGTGAGGCGATCGTCTAGATAATATTGGAGCCTCGACGTCTCACAACCCTATGGGCCTCCAGGGACCATTACAGGGATAGATTTACCTTACCTTTATGTAGCCTAAGCTTTAATATTATAGAAGTTTCTTAGGCTTTACATGTCAATCATAGGCTAAGAAAGACTCAGGTCTAGAGCAAAGTATGGCGCTGGTAAAAGTCGCGGTGGTTATTGTAAGACTGTGCTACAAGGACAACGATAATGCAGAACAGACTTTTGTGTGTCCCGGAGCTGTGGCAGTTCCTATGACTGAGCTGCACACATTATGAAATATGCCAGGATGGCACTGGATGGTGGCTCAAGATAAATCGTATAACAAGCCATATCAGAAATATTGCGGTTAAAAATATTCTCGATTGCTTTAACTATTTTCTTGTTTTCGTTATTTACAATTTTGCTGCGAGAATTGTTCCAGAGCAGTGAATATAGGGATTATTATGAAATGTAAAAAGGGCAAATTTTTCCTATTATTGGCCTTCAGATCCATTCTTGTATTCCATGGAAACTTTATAGCTAAGTAAACCATTTCGATATTATTGAAGTATGTAGGAAATATTTTTATTAGATCTTATGTTATTTTGTATGTGGTTTCTTTCATTTCATATATTTTGGCATCCCAAGATATATGTTGCAAATGTTCACGATTAGTTGAAACTCACAGCATTACCTCACTTCACAGCATCTTCTGCACGTAATAATATTCTTTATTTTTTATATTTATCACTTGCAGGATTAAGAAACTTTAACGCCCGTAGACGAAGAATTATTTCATTTAAATTATGTCACGTTGTCAGTCCAAATGATATGAACCTGGGGAGAACTGTCACGGTATATAGATACAAACAAAACAGCTGTGGTGCTACATATGTGCTTTACTTTATAGGAGGCACGAAACATCTCAATGACGATCCATATTCAAGCCTTTAAATTTAAAATGCCGCTACTTTGGAAAGGGCTAGGAACAGGCAAAACTGGGTTTCTTCTGTTGTCCTCGTATTCTCCGCGTCCTCTCCCACAACATAAAATCTTATGTATGCCAGATCATCTTAAATTCACCCCCCTTCAGCTCGAAGAATTGTAACAATAGCGGACAGAATAATACATACAATTCTTTCTTCGTCGTGAATTTCTTTCGCACATTTCGTTTCTCCTAAAAGACGTTCATATTATTGCACTGAATCCGGCCTTCTATTTCAATGAATGGACGTACTAACAAACGACCTATTGCAACTGACGGCCTTGCATCAGATATGTTTCGAGATAATTGAAAATTACCTTAAAATGGGAATATGCTGTCGCCTCTCCAGTTTCTCATTTTTCATTTTCACTTCATTACATAAATAAACAAATTAATTAATTACTAAAGTAATTGATTAGAAAATAATTTTGAGCGCCGTTTATTTGAAGAAGAAGAAGAAGAATGTCATTATTCTAGATGAATCTGTGAGAGATTAGTAGTTCTCAATTGTAAATATTAATTACTTAAAACGGATAATGTGTTATGCAATGTACTGGACATAACAAAACATTGTCAAACTCGTAATGTTATTTCTTCCTGTAAATATATTACTATTCGCAAACAGCTATTTCAGTGTGCGGAGAGATCAATATTAATTAGGCTTCGTATAAAGAGCTATTTTCTGTGTGCAGATGGATAATTTTTTAATTCGCTTAGTGGGGGGTGGAGTCTAACTGGGTCCACTCGGCACGGCGGCCACTGATTGGCCTATTGTAGCCTGCCCCGGGTGGTTATGATGATGGAGAATTTGGAGGAATGAAGATTGGCAGGGGAAACCGAAGTACTCCGAGGAAACCCGCCCCAGCGCCACTTTATCCACCACAAATCCCACTTGACCCGTCCCGGTGAAGATGGATAAGTATTAATTATTCAGCCAATATATAGAGAAGACTTTCAGAAATCCAAATATGCCGCTAAATACATCAAGCAGGTTGGACTAGCTATAAAACTCTAGGCTTGTATTCAGAAAATGCATGGTTTGACTCTCAGCAAGGACACTTCCTATTTTGATTGTCCATTCTTTTCTCCCCCTCAGTACCTCCAGGAAC
This sequence comes from Cryptotermes secundus, assembly GCF_002891405.2. NCBI lineage: Eukaryota > Metazoa > Arthropoda > Insecta > Blattodea > Kalotermitidae > Cryptotermes > Cryptotermes secundus. The sequence goes on from NW_019738348.1 coordinate 214,634, forward strand.
ATACAGGATAATACCTCGACTAAGCCAGTACAGCATTTTTCCAAATCCTTTTCAAATCATCGTTCATCATCGACCCTAACATTTACCGCTACACAGAATGTCCCAGGAAGAAAGGTCATTATTCTGAGAGGTCATACTATCGGTCATTCTAAGCAAAACTGTATATGTACATGCGTCCTATTCCGAACAGTTTCCGAGGTAGAGCTATTTCACTGTACAGTACGTGCACTACACACTGTACGGAAGAGCAACACGCCACGTCTTCACACAAGTTGCAAAGTACATTGACGTTGACGGTGGAATTTTTGAATATATATTATACGAGTACTAGGTAAACTGAGTAGTTGGTTCAGGCACTATAGTACTAGCCGGAAGGTCGTGGGTTCGACTCCAGATGAGGTGGATTTTTTCAATTGGCGTAATTCTTCCAGCCGCAATATGGCCCTGGAGTCGACTTAGCCTCTAACAGAAATGAGTACCAGCAATTTTCCTGGGGTGCAAAGGGCGGTGGGCGCGTAAGGCTGACAACATTACCGCCATCTGTGAGCTGATTGTCTAGATAATGTGGGACCCTCAAAGTCTCACAACCCTATGGGTCTGTTACAAGGATAGCTTTACTAGGTAAACTATATAAACTTTTTCACCTGAACAATAAATACCGACATTAGATACTTGCGTAATACCTTTTTCTTATCAATAATTTTGGAACTGTACAGTGAAATATCTCTATTCGGAAATCGTTCGGAATAGGACACTTGTACATACACAATTTTGCTTAGAATAACCGATATTATGAACTACCAGAATATTTAGCTTTCCTACTTGGACACCCTGGATAGTCTACCTACTAACAATGTCATAATATTACCTACAAAACAAACGTCAAAAGACTCTGAGTTAAGCAATATTTTGTTAGTATCTGTGAAAACCAGTTAATGATTAACCCTTGTAAGCATGAGTACCGATTGAATGCCACTGTTGCACCATAACCAACGTAAGATGCTTGATATGAGCATACAGATCTTGTGAGTACGAAGAAAACGTGTTTAATTCCCAGTGCAAAACGTCCGCAATATACAGAAGCAAGAAGTGTATACTGCAAGCCTGTGAATAAATCTTTGACAGAAACGTGATATAGTGCACAGGTGGAAGTTGAAAAGTGACACTTTGAGCGGTTCTTTCTTCTTTTTATTATTATTTACTGAGAAGTCGTCTTACAAAGCGCACACATCTCGAGGGAAGCACCGAACCTAATCGCGGATGCTGATATATGGCACTGCGTGAATGTCGCGTTTGTTCCATATAGAACATCTGAATGCAAGTAGGAAGGACTACGATCTCACTGTGTACATAACCTCACTTTTTGCAGTTTATTTACGTTACTGGCTAAGCCCATAATATTACATATTATAAATTTCCTTTATAAAACATTTGAGACATTATTATACACAGTGTCCATTAATAAATATGTACCACACTTGATGATTCTCAGGCATAATCTCAAAATTACGCACCGTCGCCATGTTAGTAATTTTCATATAGAGTACTTATAAATATTGCAGTCTTCTGGAATATGACGCCATGAAGTTTTATAGATATGCGACAGAGGTTTCGGAGTAACCTGTTCACCCCATCTTCATGTTAAACTTACTTAAAATTTTAAGATCCACTAATGTCTAATGCCGTGCTTATTTCAATTTCCTAGCCGCCCTAGTATATAAATTGTGGAAAACCATTGACCCAGAATGGACCCGAACTGCTGGAAATTGTGATGATGATGGTCTATCTTGAGGTTCCTTAGTAACAGGGAACTTTCTCACTTAGACTGAGGCAGCGACTACACGAGCGCACAAAGTGCGTCCGTTGTAACGAACGTACTTTGTTGAGGACACCACACAGTTGCAGAATGCGGTGCGTAGTTTCATTGCAGACAAAAAACTACGCACCGCATTCTGCAATTGTGTGGTGTCCTCAGCAACGTCCTCAGCAAAGTACTTTCGTTACAACGGACGCATTTTGTGTGCTCGTGTAGACGCTGCCTTAATAGGCCTATCTGCACGTTGTTTGTACAAACTACACCAGTTATTTGTGATATGAGAGATGATTGTGTTTGATGAATTTGAAATGGTTTGGAAGGTTTCGGCCATATATTCCTAGGTACCAAACCGGGATTAGCCTGCAGGGACTGAGAAGAACTACGACTATTATTTAATGAGAAAAATTATAAAAATTTGTATGATCTGTAAGGCTGAGTAAATATATGTAAATTGACGAAATTATACTTCTACCCGTACGTGATCCCAGATTGTTTCACAGTGATGTGCAGCTTTGTGAGAAAAGTAACAAACATTTTACTTTCTTTATTGTACAGTTGGCTTATACTTTAGTTAAACAATTGTAACTGTCATTGCTGTTTCTAAAGCACTGGCAATTAGTTAAGTACAGTGAATATAGTGTGGTGACACGTAACAAAAGGATAACCACGTGTGGCCGAATACTAATGTGCAGTCCAGCCTTACGTCACGTAATGTTGTTTGCGTGTGTTCAGTTAGCAACTGATTCATGGCCTTCCCAACAGTAACCACAACACGATATCGCGTGTGGTCAATTCATCTGTGTTGTTGACTTCGAACGCAGCCTTGCAATGAGCTACTCATTGGCTGCACTGTAGTGGTTTGCAAGCCTGATGACGAGGAATGGGCCCTGGGCTGCTTGTTCTTCCTCCATTGCTGTTTACATCTTGGTTTATCTATTGTCTTTACGGTGTACATATTGAAGATGAATTATTTGTCCATATGGCTTGCTGTGAGGTTTGCACTGTATCCGTTCTCGAGTGCACATGTTGTCCGAGTAACGATACTTACCGGGTAAGAGTCAGGTTTCCATCTTGCTGGTAACACACTGGTACCTCAAATTATGTCCAAATTCCTATTTATAATTTTGCACTTATAAGTGTGAAGTTATCAGTATCCAGTCAGGAACGCCAGCTTCAAGCAATGACTTCATTAATTGCTAAATACAAGTAGGCTGAAACAATTTGTATAACATTACAAAGAATGTTTCAATAGCCCTACTCAGGCAAAAATCATGTGAATGATTTAGGGTAAATGGCAGAGTGGCATTCACTGACCTTTATAACACTCAGTGTTTTGAAATTAATTGTCTGTCATTAATGTCTAAAGAAAGGACAGTGTTATTGTTGAGCCTGTCATTGCAAAACGAAAGTAATAAAAATAAAGCCTAATATAAAAAAAGTAAAATAAAATTAGGATTTAAATAGACAATAAACAAAATTAATAAAAAGGATTTATTAATATTTTTTAATTCGCATAGTGGGGGGGTGAGTCCAGTAGGGTCCACTCGGCACGGCGGCCACTGATTGGCCTATAGTATCTGCCCGTGGTGAATATGATGATGGAGAATTTGGTGGAATGAAGATCAGCAGGGAATCCGAAGTACTCGGAGAAAACCTACCCCAGCGCCACTTAGTCCACCACAAATCCCACTTGACCAGACCCGGAACCGAACCCGGGCCGCCGCGGTGGGAAAAGAGCGACTAACCGCTTGAGCTATGGCGCGGCCTTAAAAAAATTAACTCTGGAATAATCGACAAACAGAAAGTAACAAATTAATACGACTCATCTGAAGTCTGATTTTCAAACATCGAATCATCTCTAAAGGAAAATACAGAAATATTAATTCCCTTTCACTTAATGGGGAAGTCTTTCGTGCCACTATCTGTATACTGCCTCTTAATACATTTCTTCCTGAATCAACAATATACGTAGTTCACCATATGTACAGTTCCGGCGGTGAAGCACGACATATTCCGCCGTTGCAAGTTACGTGACACGTGAATATGCAGTCCTGCGGTTCGTCTTGTGTTAACGCATATAATGTGCTGGTACTGTACGTGCTTAACTGTCATTTTGTGAAGTAAAAATACAAGTGCTTTACGCACGTGTTTTGCAATGTACTCTAGAGACTTATTTCATTTATAGCTAGAACATCTATGCCCGCTGTACGGATAAGTTGAGTGCTGGTATAACTCGTAGTCTTGTTTTCCGTCTATAATAGAACATTATTAATATAACAACATGAATTCACAAGTCATTCCCTAATGTTCGTTAATTGTTTGAAATTTCATTAAGATTATTGAAATATAAACGATTTGTAAGATTTGAGGCTTTCACGGCGGTGACTATGAAGAAAGCAGTCTTCTGGGATTTGGCACCGTTTATATGTGGTGTTAACCGACGTTTCGGAGGAACGTATCGCCTCCATCTTCAGGGTAGAAGGAAAAATATAAGAAATCTGCAAGCGAAGAGACCGTGAGAACCGGTAA
>NW_019738348.1:219116-263800 GCF_002891405.2 Cryptotermes secundus
GACCTGCTGTTGTAGGTGACGTTATCTGTCCGGGTGTTCGAAGAGGGATTATTCTTGGGATAGATGTCATGGACAACGTAATAGAGTTCGGGTGATAAACGGGATTTACGAAGGAAACGTATCACCAGAAAAAGGATTTTTATCGTTATATGTGTGGGCAGGTACAGCCACGTTTTCCTTATGTTTCTCTGATGCAGTTTCTGCCATTTCAGTTACGGAAGTTAATAGGTACGAATGTAATACACAAAACTACACAGAATGACCAATCACCATACATCCAGAACGACATTCATAAAAAAACAACAATAACGCAGTCCATCAGGACGAGCACACCCGACAATCCAAACTATATTTAATTTATTAATTTTATTGCATTTATCCTGCTTTGATTTTTAACATCGTAAAATATTTGCAAGACAACTGCCTAAGTTTAAACGAAAATATCTACATGTTTTCCACATTTTTACTAAACTATCTATCTATATACCTTCGCTCCTGTTGCTCCCGCTTGGAGAACAAGACATCCATGAAACGCTTTTTTTCACTTCAGTTTCTTAATCTTAAATAGGTGGTAGGACTCCTTGGACGGGGGATCAGCCCGTCGTAAGGCCGCTACCTAACACAAACACAGAATAAATGTAGACAAACATTCATGCCTTGAGTGGGATTCGAAGCCACGATCCCAGTGTTCGAGCGGGCGAAGACATTTCATGCCTTAAACCACTCGGCCAATGTGATCGGGATCCATTTTGAAAAAGAAATCAGTGATGACGGTTATACGTTTATATAAACCGCCTGCAGATTATCGTATAAATTGGAATTGTGGCTGTATGTGTAATAAAACAGAATATCAACACGTTATTATCAGTGTTATGTATTGATTGTTGTGTTGACGGACACGCAAGTGCCTCTAATAATGTACACAACAGGATGCGAGTAAAAAACACAGTAAAGAAGTTTCAGAAGTAATGGCCATTGGCTATGATAAAGCTGTATTGTAGGATCAGTGAATTCTCTTCTGCCATTCGCCCGCAGTCAGTCACAAGTTTTCCTCTGATTATTCATTCATTGTGGGCCAGATATGCTGAATAATTTATAAGAAACGGGACCGTTTCATGGTAGGAAGCTATTATGCGATAAATCGTGCCTTTGTAAATATACACTTTCAAACACAGACGACTAAAATGCAAAAATATGTATATTTAAATATAGAATATATATTCTTACTAAATTCAGTGACTCTGTTTCCAGTTGGAAATTTTACCAGGAATTGACTGGCCGTTGAGAACGAAGGAATTTTCGGCTTGCACACAGAGTCCGCCCTAGCACCAGATTTCACTCTGTTCATTAGTTTAGAGCGCTCATTCCAGTAAGTGGTTCTTAAGACCCTGAATTTATTTCCAGCTTCGCTGACATAAAATCCACCCATATACATACCTATTACATTTGACAGCAAAGCGGTATCCCGCCATTTCTCTATACTGTTGGTTCCCTGGATCACACAAGGTTGGGTCCTTGCCATACTGTTCCACGGAATACAAAGCACATCAACTGCTCTATTTTTCTGTCAGGGTTAATTTTGTAAATTGCACCACTGTCTTCAGACACTGACCAAAGAGCGCAGAAACCTGAACTGTTATCTAACGTTAGGAGACCAACTTACTACAGTGCCGTAGCTTCCATGACAGATGACGCATGACTGACTTACATAGTGGTTTACATAACATCGTTTAATAACATGCCAGCGGTAATGCATCACTCTGTGACTCCGTGCACCTAAACCTTAATTTGGCATGACGAGTTACCAGTCTGACAGCACAATAGCAGCCTGGCTACACACTCCGCCCTCACCCGGTAAGCCTTATGGCTCCACACATTGCTTTCCAATTCTTAAGATATCATATGTGAGAGAAAATTCAGTAATCATAATGTCTCAGAAATAAAGAGCTATAGCGCTTATCCATCTCAAGTGTAACAAAGAAAATAGAATTTAAGAATGGATTATATATTTTTGTATTTTAAATTATGTGTCGAGTAAGTAAAATTTGATTTATGGTAAATTTTCATGCTTCTTTAATTTATTATCTATAAGGCCAATTCATTGCTGTTGCCTGTTGCTGCGTAACCATAATTCAGTTCCTACCTCAGACACCAAAATCTCGCTTATGGTTATCTGCATCACCACAATAAGACAAATTTTAAAAGATGTTGCCCGCACTAGCGATCACTGCTAAATGCTCAGTCAACTAGGAAAACCGTTATCCGGTGAGACAGGGTCGGTCATTATAATATATAATTCGATGTGCTATAATGTGTTTCATGTACATAATTAATTTAAGGTAATAAAATATTTGGTTATATAACCAGCAATCAAATTTGAATTAAACTGGTTTCTTGATTTAAATATTCTTTACTGCAGATCAAAGACAAGTAATTTGTTGGATAATTAATATATCAAGAAACAATTCTCTGTCTTTAAGTAATCGATTGATTTGTAAGTATGACATTTAGAGATTGTGGAGCCTTTCTAAGGTGATTTAGCTTTTGTTTGTATGTTATTGTCACGTGCTTGGTGACTGAGACGCGGGTTTGGATTCGTAATTGAATTTATTGGTAACATAGAGGTCGTACCTACAATTTATCGTTACATTATTGCTTCTTCACACAATGTTTATTCACTTCACACTAATCTCTTCAGTCTATCTCCACTAGCCTTCATGAGTTTATAGCACGGGAGCTATAACAGTCTCACTAAATTACACACTCCACATATTACACATAAATAAAGTCTTCTAATCACTCGTTAATTCTTCACAGGCCGAACAGTTCTTCTTCAACTATGAACTTCCCGTGGTTATCTCCTTGCTTGCTTGTTCCGTGTTTCTGCTGCTGTTATTCAATCGTAACTGCCAAGAACTGAACTGGCATCTGAATTCACTTCTCTTTTAAACACTCTGCACAAACCCCACGAAAAACACCTATTATTGTAGACATGTTTACTGTTCCGTTGCTTAGAAACGGATTGTTCTACTATTGCTTTGCACGGACGACATAGAAAACACCTCCTCTCTTGTTGAATAACCTAGCGATGGACTTTTTATCAAGAATTTGTCTCCGCGGGAACTCTTTTGCCAATACGTTGCCTAATGTACATGTAACATATTACATTTTTTTTTCTATTGCTAGTGGGGTGGGACTAAGTCTCTTGTACTGCGGCCACTTCTGGCCTATTGTACCAGCCCCAGATGATAGGTGAGGGTGATTGTGGAGCAATTGGTGGAATGAAGATTGGCAGAGGAAACCGAAGTACTCGGAGAAAACCTGCCCAAGCCATTTTGTCCACCACAAATCCCACTTGACCAGACCCGGGATCGACCCCGGGCCGGCGCCATGGGAAGCCAGCGACTAACCGCTTGGGCTATGGCGGGGCCCATTATATTACATTACTAGTACAATTGCGAATGTTTATGATATTTGGGGCTTATTGAATTAACCTCGAGGGAGAGAAACAGAGAGAAAGTAAAGGAAAGCCAAGGAAAGTTACCTGAGACTCAGTTCATGTCTTCTTCTAGACTGGTCGTGCCTAGAATTAAAATGGCCTTGTTAAGAGAATTCTGCTCTAGCCACAAGAAAAACTGCAGTTAGTCAGCCTATACCCGTATTCAAAAAGTATGACTCTCAATTAGTGTCCTTGTTCAGTCTGCAGTCTACGATTCTGCCGAGCTTTTTGAGGTTATAATGTACGATGATATAAACTGATAAACATAGTTTGTTCGTTTGTTGTTTAATATCGCTGTGCAGACTACTGACCGTTAAGAGTGTCGATTTATAAGCAGGAGAACTACTTTTAAAAAGAATCGAAAGGGTTGACGAGAAGAGCTCCTGCGACTTTTTCTGTAAATACTCCATTCCAGTTTCCCTCTTATAGAACTGTTAGAAAGGAAACAAGAAAGAAATTTTGAGAATTAATGGATTCCACGCTAGCTTCTAACTGCGGATCTACCTGATAATTCATACCCGACAGAATTTTGAAGAAAGCGAATTTAACGTTCTCCTGAAAATAGTGAATGCAGCTGTCAGAGTAACGAGTCAATGGAATTAGGTCAGGAGGCCAGACTCTTTACGGTCTTAAATTTCCGCATGGTATGTTGCAGTAAGTTTAGAAGTCTTTCGATTTCAAATCTCACAACATTCAGGAGGTTCCTGCTTCTTAAAATGACAGACCGCTTTTGTAATCATTTTCCATAAGCGATTCATTGGGTTTCTGGAATATCTGAGTGAAATAAACACTTAGACGTCTTCTAAAATCTTAAAATTCGAGGAATCAGGTTATTCAATAATTCAAAAGCACGTAGATTACACAGTTCAATTAATTAATAAAATATTTATCATAGTGACAAAACCAAAATAAGAATCTGACAACTCAGAATTTGAAAGTAAGAAGCCCCCTCGTCAGGTTTGCGTGAAGTAGCACAACAGGGGGTCAGTTTCCTGTTCAGTGATGAGTTTCTCACATGATTGATTACTACCGCTATTTTCGCCACGCAATTTTGCATGTCATTTATATTGACCGCGAAAGTTGGTCCATTCTTTACTGCAACAAAGCTACAGCATTTCAGCAAAGCAATTCTGTGCACTCGTCTGGATGAAGTGAGGCAATGAAATATATAATAGTTAGATTCTGAATGGACCTGAGGATGGTGTATAATACACAGAATTACTGGTCGGTTGAGGCACTATGCTACAAGCCGGAAGGTCGCGAGATCGAATCCCAATGAGGTGGATTTTTCAATTTACCTAATCCTTTCAGCCGCACTACGATCCTGGTATCGACTCAGCCTCTAACAGAAATGAGTACCGGGAATATTCTTGGGGAGCTAAAGGGCGGCCGGCCCGTAAGGCTAGCAACCTCACGGCCATCGTGTAGAAAATGTGGGAGCCTCGATATCTCACAAACCAACAGGCCTCCACAGCCTGTTACAGGGGTAACTTTACTTTACTTTTTTGTTGCCGAGTTTTTGGATTTTGTCCATCTTCTAGTATTCTAAAAACTAGATAATACAACGCTTCGGAAAATACACATATATCTGTTTCCGTCCTCAGATGAGAGGGAGACACCTACTCTGTTAGGTCCCTTAATAAGAGCTGATCTAATTCTCTAGTTTTTAGAATACGGACGATGAACCGAGTCCAAAATCACAGTAATTCTGAGTGTCCACTAGTAACAGTCGTTTGTCATTTTACTTAAAGCTCGATAAACAACTATTAAAACTATATTAATGTGACGCAGTGACAAATCCATTTATGGACTTAAATATCAGAGTAAGATACAGTTCATGACTAATTGTATAGCGAGATTCCCCAAGATCATTACAGTCCGTACACTCCTGGGTAAAACAGATGAGAATATTTGACAGAACTTACAAATATATTTAGCAGACATGCGTAACGTAAATAATAAATTATTTGTCTACAGATGATGACGAATTCGATATCCGTGGGGAGTTGAAAAAATGTGGCAACATTCGTGTATCTGTGGGACGACAGTAACAAATCGAAATCTCATTCACGAAGACATCAAAAGCGGATGAAGTCGGGAAAGCTTATCGTCCTTCAGGTCGGAATATTTGTTCTTCCCGTGTTCTGTCTGAAACATATTACGAAACTGTAAAGCTACTTACTTTTTATGTGTGTGTACCTCGGTCTCTTGCTAAGAACGAGGAATATACCACGTGTTTCGAGTGTGTTTGAAAACAGGAGCTAATTAGAAAATTTGGACCTCAGATGAAACAGCAGATTGAAAAAAACTACATGATTAGGAACTTCACAATTAGTTCCCTTCAGCAGATGTTATCATAGCCATCAAACCAAATAGTGGAGGTTGCAGCGCATATTGAAGAGGCGAAAAATGTATATTAAATTTTTGCCGGAAGACCGCTCAATAAGAAGAGTAGGCGGAAGGGTACTGTTAAAAATATATTTTATAATTTATAATTAGATTTAAAGAAAGCCATCTTCTGGGATGTGGCACGGTGTAGATATTTTATTAACCGACGTTTCGGAGGAACGTATCGCCTCCATCTGCAGGGTAGAAGAAGAATCCGTGACCGAGGGGCCAGCATGAGCAGGTACTGACAGGTCTGTCTTCTACCATGAAGATGGAAGCGATACGTTCCTGCGAAACGTCGGTTAATACAATATCTACACCGTGCCACATCCCAGAAAACGACTTTCTTCATAGTCACCGCCGTGAAAACCTCAACTGTTGTATTAATTAGCTTTGACTGGCTTATGCTAAAGGCTATGGCCGGCTGTTGTGAAAGCAGTAATGAAATTTCAGATTTCATGAGAGACGGACAGTTCCGTGAATAGCTGAACAACCGTTATTTTCTCGTGAAGGACACCGCTCCATGGAGTTAGAGGATGACCAATAACAAATTATCTCAACTTCACGAAATTCATATTTGTTGTCGTCTGAGTTATTACACCGTTTAGGCTCTGTTGTGACCGCCAGTGTTTCGGAGAAACGTTCTTGCTTCTTCTTCAGGATAGAAGACAAAGACGGAGACAGTATGTTCCTCCGAAATTCTAATATCTTCGTACCTCTCTGAGGAAACGGAGTGGAAAATTTTTGTTAGTAAAAATATAGCATTCACTATAGGCCCTTCAGGGCGTCATTGCAGTCCATCTCCGAGAAACTGTAAATATAGTAACACCAGAAGTTTAGTGTATTAGCTGAAGCCTTCTTTTTTCATTTTGTTTATATTTTATTTAATGTTTTCAGTTCACATCTGTTCTTTAAATATTATACTGTAACATGAAGACGGTATAGCTTAACAAGAGAAGCCATCAGCTTTTAGGAAACGGCAAAAGAGGCACGTTTCTGCGACAACGAACACGTGACGCCACAATAGAGAACTGTTGGAAGGGGTGGTTTTTCGAGTATACAAGGGCCAACTGGAGTCAGTCGAGAATGCAAGGGAGTTACCATAATGGTTACTTGCGAGACAGTCGCCAGGAAGCAAGGACAGGAGCCGCTGAACAAGGAAGTTTGGTCATAACCTAGCAACGGCTAGTGAACACGATCTGAGAAGAATTAGCGTATACTGTAGTGAATCGTAAAGTGTGTAGATTAGCGATAGCGTTATAATTACGTGTAGTTACAAGTTATAAATGTTCAATAAGTCCAATTACGAATCCAAATCACTACCTCNTTACCTCCGGGGAAATAGTCCCCAGTACCCATTGGATACGAGGCTGTGTGGGCCAAAGAGCCGGTCTGGACGAGATGGAGAAGTGAAAATTCTTGAACCTACTGAGACTTGAACTCCGATCCCTCACTCGTCCTGCCCGTAGCCAGTTGCTATACCGACTGCGCTATCCCGATCATTATTATTATTATGATCATCATCATCATAATTATTTTTTTTGTTTGTATACATGCTGACTCTTTATTTGGCCAATGGTTTTTGAGCTCAGCACGTAAATAAATAAAGAATTTAATTTCATTATTAAAATATAAATTACTTTGTTTTTGTGTTATGTATCCTTACTTTACTCGTGCTGAATTAGCAATTGGCTTTCGGGCTTTTAAGTTAACACATAAATAAATACGAATATAATTGATTTGTTGTTTTAATACTTATCCATATTACAACAAAATATTTCCTAATGCATTTAATGAGACATAATAAGAGATCAATAAATCAGCTTGTTAAAATGTGTGATAATAGTTCACAGTTATTCATCTTTGATGTACAGGCTATAGTTAATAAAAAAGCCATCCTTCAATGGAGTGTTGAAACAATTTTTTTTATATTTTCCTTGATAACTAGTTTACAAGACGTCCTTATTACAACCAAGGAATCTGCTACGAATACGAAGACATCTGTCGTCAATAATGTACAGTCACATTTTCTTCCACCTCTTGCATTGCTTAGCGGCAGAATATTGTTCTTCACGTTTCTCATAATTTCATTAGTCTTTTCCAGTCGTCAATCACGTTGTATTGTTTTTACTTAGTCGAGAGTAGAATTTAAATTTAAAAGCGATCTCTGCATATTTCTCTGTAAACAGACTGTGATATCGATTGCAACTTTCGATATAGTCGCTGTGGTCTCGATGTTCTTTGATATGTGTCCTTGCAGAATTACAACTGACAGTCCTGGACTAACGCCACACTGACAAGTCGATACAGTTTTGGTAGTTGGTACTTGTGACTTGAAACCGCTTATCTCTTCCAACCATTCGTTTTCGGTTGCCAAGTCTCCTTTGGCGGAAGCGTATCAATCTACCATCGAAAATGTTACCTATTCCCATTTTTTTCTCTTGGAGTTCACTTAAATATATCAGTCGCCTTGGCATAATTACATAGTAAAAATAAAATATCAAATTTCTTTTGTAAGAAATTAATAACGAAGGTAATTTAAGCTAAGCCACTTCCGTCTGCTTCTGCCTCAATTTATAATTCACAATCATTCTAATCCATCATCGGCGGCACGTAATGTCTATATTGTTACAGCTCCTTTGAGTAACATGGGAAGCACAGTACAAATCCTTACCGCCGTAATTCTAATCTCACCTTCAGTGGTTCACACCGTTATCACAAATGGCATTCATGATCGAGTAGTTATACTAAAATAAGTACTTCTAGATGAGCTCATATTGAAGTATAATGTGATGTATAAACTCACCGCTAGGCAATGACTAGGTAAACACTTTCCTGTGAGAGCAAACGCGCACAACAATAGGACGTCTATTGCTAGGCAACAGATCAGTAAACGCTCCTAAAAGAATACGGTACAATAGAAGACGGTGTTTTCCGTGTGGTCCATTCCGAATTTCAAAAGGAGTGAGTTGTCGAGAATTGGATCGAGTTCTGGAGATGGCAGTCCAACGTAATTGAGAAGAAATGTCAAGGAAGGAGTAAGACTGTGCAAAAGAAGACGTCATGTGTAATTTGAAGTGACAGTGAGACTGTTTTAAATCCGTTTCCGGGTATTACTAGTAAAGACTGAGAACCCTAGTGCATTTTAAAATATGTGGATTGACGATCGCGCTGTATTGCCTATAGTCCCGACTTATGTGAATGTGTAAGGGGTCAGTAGTTCCAATCATCCAATCCGAAACCCGTCTGTAAGTCACGCAAACCCCCTAACCATTAATGATATTTTCTTTAATTTAATTTATTTTAATGTGTGAATTGATTACAAACCTATTAACCAGCTCAGAAGCCATTCTCTTCTATTACAGTTACAGTGTTGTGTCTCGAAACTTTCGTGTTTCATTATCATTTTCATTTTACAGTAGACAATATATAATTTGGAAACACCGTAAAACCGAAAGAGAAAATTGAATGCGTTGAAACTCACTTTGCTGTTGCCCCCCGATTCCTTCTTCTTAAGTACCCTTCGGAAACTTATCATAACCCCATAGACCTGTGTTCCTTGTTTTCTGTGTGGAACTCGAAGTGAATTTCAATGCTAGTGTGGAAAAAAACTATTTCCTGCCATTATGTTAACATTTCTTCTTTTCAGTAGATTATCGGTGCGTTTATATTCCTTCGTAGTTTGGCGCAAAAGGTCACTGGTAATTTGCCGCCACTCTTCCTGCTTTAACATGTTATATTTATTATATTCTTACATGAATGTCCGTATCATTTTCGTTGCTCCCGATTAAAATAAGAAATTTCAGAATTCGGAAGATGCTGAAACTTTGTTACGGTAGCGTTCAGTTACTTATTTCAATTACAATCCGGACAATTATCGTCTTTGTTTAAATATATCCACACTTCGTATTAATAAATTCAGTGCTTCATGGAGCCTCAGGATGGGACGATATGGATTGGATTGGTCTGGCTCAGGATAGGGACCAGTGGAGTGTTCTTCAGAACACGGTAATGAACCTTCGGAGTCCATAAAATGCTGAGAATTTCTTGAGTATCTGCACAATTGGTAGCTTCTCAAGAATGGCTCAGCTCCATGAGTGAGTGAGTCTCATGAGCCTCACATATCCATATGTTCCTTTAGACGCAGTCTGTTTTTTTTTCCTTGGTGCTACAGCCCCAATTTGGCCAAGGCCTACCTCCATGAACTCCGTTTCACTTCGGTTTTTCTAGATCTTACACAGTCGGTAGGTCTCGGTAGGTGATCAGCTCGTCGCAAGGTCTCTACCTGTACACAAACACAGAAAAACGCACACAAACACCATGCCCTGAGTGGGATTCGAACCCACGATCCCGGCTTCCGAGCGAGCGAAGACAGTGCATGCCTTAGACCGCTCGGCTACCGTGATCGGCCGCAGTCTGTTTTTATCTAAGGAAATTTGTTACGGGAGAGAGAACGTTAACCGTAAGCTCAACAGCAAAGCCAAAATAGTAAACCCAATGTAGCAAGATACAGAACCAGGTGCTTAGCGGCCCTTTTCCACAACCGAAATTTGGCCTCTGTTGTATAGGAATTTCTGAATCTATCCCGTGATGAAAAGTTTGTACAAACAGAACGGGCACCGCGTGAAATTAGTAACTGTTAAGGCTTCAAGCCATCTGTGCAGTCACGGGCTCCTCACGCGCTCGTTAATTTTAAGCTTACAAAATAAGAGCTGACATCTCGCACTAAGAACTCTAAACCTGTGACATAGAGCTGGGGCGCTCCATGCTCTTTGTACCAGAGATATACTCAAATTCTCTCTATAAGCCTATTTTAGTCTTCGATAACCGCTATCTTGAACTGATATCATATACATGAAATAAATATTGAATAGTTAAGAGAAATGAGTACCAGGAATCTTCCTACGGGGTAAAGGACGTAAGGCTGACAGATTTACCGCCATCTGTGAACCGACTGTCTAGAGAAAACGTGGGAGCCTCGACGTCTCACAACCCTATGGACCTTCACGACCTGTTACAGGGATACCTTTACCTTCTTAATCTATACTGTACTGCCATGCACAGCCAATGATTGAACATACAGTTTCTTTACAAATTACATACAGTGCCACAGTATTTGTCAGGCTACATATTTCGACCTTTACAAGCTCCTGATCACACAACCATCATTATAACTGGTAAAACAGCCATGTCTGAGCTGTAACATTCCCTTTAAGATTCTGTCAGATTTTATCCGAATTTTATTTCTTTAGACTTCGCAACTTTCTTTTTTTTACAGAGCAAAGTCGTTAGCCTTGCTTCCAACCCGCAACCTGGAGGACCAGATCTCTGCTTTTAAGTCTCCCATTGACAGGGTGGCCCTGTTACATCCCCAGGGAATGACTGCCCCTTTCGCCACCTTCTACGACTCGCATGGCTACGGTGAAAGTGTTCTAACGCGCCTCCACGTAGGAACATGATCACACCATACACAAATTTGGACAAACTACAATTATCCACTTATCACATGGGTATATTTCCAGAAGTTTGCCCCCTGGACTTATTATATTTACTAACTGAATTAATTTTAACATTGAAATAAGCTTACAGAATATATTCTCACAATTAGAAAACACGACGTTTCGGAAACTGGTTTTGTTTCCGTCCTCAGGTGAAGGGATGCAACCTAATCTGTTCGGTCCCTTAGAAAGAGCTAACCTCAGTCACTGGATAACCCATGTCAGATTTGCTGCAGCTATTTAAATACATGAGACTAGGCTATTTCGAAGGGAGATAACAGGAAAATATACAATAAAAACTGTGATCAAGCACGCACATTAGTGAAAGTAGGATAGAAGTGGAGGGAGAAATTTATGCTACAAGACTAGCCAAAATCCAAGTCCATGAACACCAATGCATAGATTTAAACGGATAATCTGTAAAAAAAAAAAGTAAGCGCCTACCGCTAGTGCCATGTAAGGAGTAAAACCCGAAGACGCGAGACTAAAACCTTACAGAAAACCGGCGAAGAATCTGTCACGTCATGCAGAACTTCTCTGCGAGTTTGTAACCTCATTCCTGATAAGGGGGATTCAAATAGAAAAAATGTCCAAACTGGGTTGGCTAAGTGATTTGGTGTCTTGCTCGATTTATTCTTCGACCCTGAAGATGGAGGCGACATATCTCTCCGAAACGTAGATTGTCTTTAAACGGACTACACGGCGTTATATCCCAGAGGCAAGGCATATTAGGGAACGCATAAGGAAACTAAAAGTTTCAAAACTCCATGTTGGAAAGTCCGTCCCGTAGTTGGACGGACACGTGTCTGTCAGACTGGTCACTTTCCGGAGGCACGAGGGACTGGAATCGGTGCTTTGCTCTTTTCTGTTTCTCCATATGCATACACAGCCAAGACCACTATTTAGTGATAAGTTTCAAGATTGAGTAGTCCTACAGGAAATGAGTTGAGTAAAAACTTGTAATGATACGATTTGTAGTCCATATCATGAGGAATAAATTGGTTTTCTATTGGTATCTGTAGCTTCAATAGTTATCGGATATAGGAGATAACGCAAACCTCCATTTCAAACGAAACGCATTTTTTCGCATTATAAAAACTTCGCTATTAATTGAATATCAAAGTTGTAATTTAGCTCAAAGTTACTCTAGAATAGAGTATTGTTTACCGTAAGGTTCAAAATTTTCGGAGCTTTTCCACCGGAGATATGAAATGTTAAATATGGCCAATTTTGGACCCAGAGCAAAGTTTGGAAGCTCTTGGAAAAATTTGGAAAATACGCACGGGGTTCAAAACTGCGTGATTATATTCCCCATGTAGGCAATAACGAAGGGTAGAAACCACAGATCTGATACTTTTCCCCCCCAATTTGTTTTTGAAGGTCAAAAATAGCTCTTTTCCCAAAATCGATAGGTAAGTTTCAAGCTTAATTAGACCTAGAGAAAGTGAGTTGACTGAAACCTTGTAATGACATGATTTGTAGTCCATATCATGAGGAATAAATTGGTTTTTCATTAGCTTCAATAATTATCGAGATATAGAAGATAAAGCAAACCTCCATTTCAGCTGAAATGCGTTTCTTTTTTCGCATTATAAACACGGATGTACCGGGAGAACCAAGCCGATTAAAATTAAAAAAAATATATTTTCGAAGTATGAAAATATGTAGAAATAAGTGCACAAAATATAATCTTTTTAAAAAATGGTCGAGCGACCTATCTGGATGACTTTACGTCGAATGACTCTAAAGCATTGAGGATAGCAACGTGATTCCTGTATTGGTGTCAGTGCATCCTTTCTGCCGTATGTACTTGTAGAATATCTGTGTCCGATGATGACATAATACGGTCTGTTAAATTTTCCGTACCACCTTGTTCTGAAGCGACGCTCGAATGCAGTCGGAACAGCATTGCAGTCAGCATTAATAAGGGCACGTCAAGCTTCCGACGTGAAACAGAGCAGACAATGTAGCTACCAGGAAATGCTTTCGGTTTCCGTTTAGTTAATGCAACACTCTACTCATGAGAGCCGGGGTAGCGTAGTCAGTATAGCGACTATCTACGGGCTGGACGACCAAGAAGTCGGCGTTCAATTTCCTGTAGAGCCAAGAATTTTCTTTTCTGCACGTCGTCCAGGCCGGTCCTGGGGTCCATCCAAACTCCTATCCAATGGGTACCGGGCTCTTTCCGCCGGAGGTAAAGTGGCCGGGGTGTGAAGCTGACCATTCACCTCCAAATAGTGCCGAGATGAAGAAAATATGGATCTATACATCCACTCCCCCATACGCCTTCATGGTGTAGTGCTTAATAGGCACAAGGACAACTTTACTTTCTTTAATCTTTTAGCACTATACTCATGCGTGACTTTGCGAGCTAATAGTGATATATATATCACATTTCTTATAATTAATGACCATAGAATTATTAATAACCTTTTCATTTGGATACAGTGCGAGTTTTCTGACAGCAACAAATACTTCTCTCACAATTCCGTTGAAATTTCTTTATCAACTGCAACATTTCAACGTCATTTGCAATCACTAATCTGTTTAAAATTACCATGACTCAGACGTAAATATTTTAGTCAATAGCCTCATAGACATAGAAATAGGTGTAACGAATCTGTTTTTCTGGAGGCACCCAATTCAAATCCCGTCTGACGTTCCAGAAATTTTTTGTCTTTGCTCAGACCTTTCAGACATATTGCCTACTTTCTTATGCTAGGCCTCTGCCGCCACAATTGTATGTCTCGTGGTCTTGGGATCCTAATTCCATGGAGCGGTCCGTCTTGAGAAGCTAATAGTTGCTCAGCTAATCGAGAAATTCCCTGCCTTTTATTGAATCCGTAACTTCATTGCCGTGTTCACAAAATCCCGTCACTGACCCATACTCTGCCATATGAATCCAATCCACATCCTCATATTCTGCATTTTTCAGATCCACAGCATTTTTATCGTATCAAGATGAGCTAGGTCTCTTTCTTTGTGGTTTGCCAACGAAATCTCATGTGAATTTCTTGTCTCTCCGTATCCTGTCCGTCTCATCCTCCTTCATTTGGTCATCATAATATTCACTGTTCACAAGTGCTTGAGCAGGTTACCTCGTATTTTTACCGATTCTACATCCGGAAGGTCCTGCGACCGGCCATATCAATACAGGTTTCCTTGGTTATACAAATTTTGAGATGGTTCCCAGTTTCCTGGTATCTGCAGCGTGCTTTTCATTCAGCTCTTCCGATTTAAATTAATCAGAATTAAGCCCCATTGTTGTGAAAATCAACGATATTAATTTTGAAAATTATGCATTTCGAACAAATTTCGCGACCCCTGTTTCAAGGCACTGTCTCTGACCTTTTATCACTTTCACTTTATTATTGTCAGAAGAACGACCGGGCGAAATCTGGAAACTTCCAACAAAATGATGCTCTCCCCCACCTGCAATAAATTATCCGTCTCTTCTTTTCCCTTACTTCCTCTTTCTCTCTTTTTCTCTCCCTGTGGTGAATCCGCGTCACTTACTTCACACACAAGGCAACGTTTGTTGTAGAAATAAACATGGGCAAAGTTTCTAAAATTTCTTCCAGGTACAGCTTTCAGAAAATCAGAAAAAGTAGTCCCAGTGATAAGCCTGATTTATTCCCATTCCACAGAAATTATTCGCATTTAATCATGTTTACATCTCTTCTCATAGGAAGTCTACGGGTCAGAATCACTGATTGAACTACACCTCTCACACAGCTTAAGATGAGTCCTGCAGTATCGACAGGAAATCCTTCGAGATCAAGGTGTATAATAAACTTGGCTATTTGTTTTTGTGATTGTTGATACAGTCAAGTCTTCCACACAAAATTTCTGTCTATAAAGAATAATGTCCTCTCGTTATGACGCTGGGTAATCTGTTGCTTACTGTTTGTTTGCTTGCTTGCCTTACTCATCTACCCTAAAGATGGAGGCAGTACGTTCCTCTGAAATGTCACGAAACTTCTATAGCCGATCACAATATTAAGGCACCTGAGAGAATGACCGATTGGATTTCGTCTACTTAGAATAGTCCACAGCTTGCTCTACTTTGCCCGATATCATCCAAACAAAAATTAGAACTAAAACGAAGTATAACAGTATTCTTCCCTCTTGACGTTTGCGGCGTGGCCACTGATACCGAACTAGAGACATGCTCCGTTGCCCAGTTCAAGTCCACTAATGCGAGTTTCAAATTCAAATATATCCGGTCGGAGATGCCGTTCGTGGGATCATATGAAACACGTGGACAAGTGACGGGCCACACTTTTCTGAATGTGCAGGAATGAACCCCACATTTCTAGCCCAAGCGGTTAGAATTTTATGGCTTCTTAACATTTCTTTGTAATCATTGCTTATATTCATCTGCGGCAGTCGTAATTTTGGTACGCGTCTTGGGCACTACGTCAGGATACAAGTGCGTTGTGTAAGCAAGTCGACTGGCCAGCGCGTATGCATGAAGGTAACGAAGGGGAAAGAGAAGGGTATCAAGAAAGTGTCTCTGACCCCCACAAAACACATAAAAATTCCAAAAAGAGCGACAAACCTAGACGACTTCCAAAACGATGTTTTATTCCGAACTGTTTTGGAATATAATGACAAAGGCAAAATGCCTTACTTTCAAAAAAGTAACACTTGAACTTAGGGGGAAAAAATCTTATAAAGGCTCAGTTCATACTATCTTTATTCTTACGAATTCGTTAAGTTTTTTCCCCTTCGTTGTCCGCTCCGATATAAATTTCCTAAGGCTGCATCTGCTGTTGTTGCTACACGCGCATGTGCGGAGCGACAAACCGGAAATACCGCGGCAACCCCATATTTGATCTCGTCAAACATTAAGATATATAAATCATACCATAGTAGTCCAGCGTGAAGCTGACCACTCACCTCCAACTAGTGCCGAGGTCATGCACTTTCCCATACGTTTTCATGGCGTAGTGCTTAATTAGTTAAGCACAGGAACAACTTTACCTTTTGACCTTTTACCCGAGGAATAAAAACTCATGTTTTAGGAGACGACACTTGCTCGCCATGTCCGCTCCCGCCACTCGCCCGCTCTGTCCCCACTCCTCTGGCAAATTGCAAGTAAACAACATGAGCGCATCAGTGCCATAATTTTGCGATCGGCCTGTACGAGATTACACGGGGTCACATACCGGAAGATGTAAGTACTGATGATAAGTAACCGAAGTGAGTACCTCATATTAAACATCTGTATCTTTAAGGTTACATTAACGGCATACACCCTGCTCTGTGAGACGGCAAAATGGCAACGCAGTCTTGTCAATAGAACTGAAGATGCATTTATGGATTGGAACCGTTTCTCTGAGGATATGCATAGAGTAATATGAACGCTCCGTTAGAGTGGAACAGGCAGACTGCCGTGACATGTGAAGGATGCTTGGAGACCTATTCAGCTCCATGTTATATAGAATGTAATTAAGATCACAAGCACAAAGGAAAGGCGAGTAATCTAATTACTAGTTTTAGTAACTTTGGGCGATGCTTACCACTGCATGCGTCAGAATACTGAAACAAGCAAGCACGGCAGCTGAATAGATGAATACTATTCTTGCATGGCTCTGTTGGATCATAACGGGTTCCAGGATCGATCAGGGTGGCCCAATACCATTTCTCTAAGCTTCCAATTCTAACTCTGTCAAATGCATCATCTTCCGCTGGCTGCGATGGTCGGATCACCTGTCCGGCTGTCCCCTTTAACGTTCGGACAACATGGGAGCTATAGTAACAAATGCGCAGGGAACCCCACGTCATGCCCAAACTGGAAGTGCTCTTTTCAAAGTTGTTTATGCAACGACGCTGTCAGTATCAGAGTTGCATCATGCCGGGGCAATAATTCTCAACATTACGCCGTAGGGTAGGGTCCACATTTTGGTAATATTGTGACGAAATAATCCATTGCTAGACAACGGATTGTTAAAACACGTTTCGCAACAACAGATACGCTTGGAGGAATGAAAAGGTTGCCCCAAGTTTGACAAACGTTTCGTGGAAACAGATGAAACAGAGAAGAACAGAGGATCTGTAAGACATAGTGACTTCTATAAGGGCCGCCTGACAGTTATAAAAGGGAGTGGATTCGTATAATTCGTCGGAGAGAGAAAGAGAGACAGACGTTGTTCAAGGCAGTCAGAAAGTCATTCGTAAGAGAATTCAGAAGGCAGTTTGTTAGGTGAAGTGTTAAGAAGATAAGATTCGTTACCAAGCAACGACTACCAAGCAGATGTTGAAGTATTTTTGTGAGTAATAGTGACAGTAATCTATAGACCGTTATAATTATTTGTAGTTATGACTGATGTCCAATAAGACTATTCACCAATCCAAAACCCGTCTACAAGCACTAATACACGTGACATATAGACATATATGTGTATGTTCAAATCTGGCCCGTAGAATTATTTCTACTTAGTTTCATTGATTTAAAGGATGGGTCCCACATTTAACTTAAACCTGATTTTCCCATTGCAGTACTGAGTCTCAGAGAGGGCTTCAATGAAAGTGCATTTATATGAACAGACTGCAAACCATAAGGCCAATACTGTTAAATGGATTGACTAGATGTGAAAATTATCCGCAATTTTTGGGTTTGGCAGAAGACTTTAAGGGCTAAATCATCATTAACTTTAACAACTGTAAACTCCAAAACATATTTCAGAAATATCACAAGTTTAACACTAGATAAAAATTGTACACAGAAGTACATTTTTCTTGCTCTAAAGTTATTTCTTAACATTTGCAATTTTTGTGTGCATACCATACAGAAATTTATTCTACAAATTCTGCTTGCTACTAACATATCGCATACAGGATATCCATTACAAACTCGGAAGAAACTTAACAAATTTATCAATAGAATAAAGATGAGCTAACTTTTGTTGTTTTTAAGTTTTAATTGTTAATGTTCAATTCAAGAGATTAACGTGACCAAGCTCATAAAATCCGAAAACAAAAGAACATCTATTATAATTGAGTACAGAGCTATAGAAGTCCAATTTATACCGTCCTCAGTTTATTTAGCCATATACGTGGTACAATAATTTACCATTATGTCCGAAAACCTATTAAATAAGCAAATTAATTAACTTATGCAGTTTTTAATGTTGTCAGTGTTAACTACTTTCATACTATTGTTTCATTATCACCATTTATTTTGAAGCATGGAGCTGTGGAGTTCTGCATATATTTCTGATATAGGCACTTTAACACATTTATCTTAACCACCACAAGAGGCGAAATTCCAGCTTCCGTTCGGTATTAAATGATTATACGCCGTGAAGTAGGGGTCGGCTGTTATATTCGCGGCAAGAGCAATAAATTGGTTTTCAGTTTTCTCCGTGTGATCTGTTACATAATGCAGCTACTGAAATTCTTAAGCCTTGAATCTGTTCATTAGTGTTTTACTTCATTTGATATTCACTACGAAGACAGAATTCAATGGTTTTATTACTAAACTTTCTATTATATCACCGCAAGCCTGAACCAGATATCCTTTAGCACCAAGTAATTTTATCAATAAAGCTTTGATTTTAATTATTAACAGACTTCTTTCTAACATGCATTTTTAACTCGGTTCGAATTGCGGCCGGATCCCAGGCTGTATTTAGATATGCTATTTTGTGTTTTTCGCCAGATCAAGAAGGCTGTAGGAACAGTGCCTTCAAATTGATGGCTGTCACTTTCTTTCCCATAATTTCGAATTCTCCGCACGTAATAATGACATTTTGGTCACTAAATATCTATGGTTGATAGCAGCACAGCTAAATGTAACAGCAAGCTTAACAGAAACCACATCTGTTTCTTATCAATGCAAAACATCAAATTAAAGATGTTTTATTAATCTTTTAGAATCATTGCAATTGCTGGCTGTACTGGGAAGGAATTAACGTCATAACTAACAATTCACATTTAACAATCAGGCTACACTGAACACGAGTTGTTCTCATTTAAAGAAAGTCATAATTTCAATTGGCTTAAAAAGCGATGCGTAGACCTACCTCCGTATGTCTTGCGTCCAAGTGGCAGAAGAGATCTCTGCGTGTTAAATTTTCAGGGAGTGATTTTTGCGGTCAGTTGCCCGTTTGGTCAAAGCAGCTTATGTTGTTCATGTTTTCGAAAACAGTTAAACAATATGAGCTGTGTTATTATCGAATATTTACAAGTTTATATTGTCACGTGTATGGGTGACTCTCGACGGAGTTTTGGATTGAATACTGGATTTATTGACCACTTATACACCCACCACGGAGAGTAATTACAGCGCCATCGCAAATCTCCACACTTTACAAATCACCAAATCACCACAGCACACACTAAGTTTCTCCAGCCTGCTGTCGCTTCATCAACCATTCTCTGTTAACGGCTTCTAACGCTGAAGCTTCTAAAGCTTCCGCTTCCAATCCTCTCTGAACGAGTTCTCCGTTCCAACTGACTCTTTTCTTCACAGACTCCCGTACAGTTTTTCCTTATAACTCTTCGGCACTGCCCTCTTAGAAAACACACCGTTCATTCTCATATGCTAACCTTTTCAGCCGGAATATATTTACCGAGACGTTCCCTAGTAGCGGTTCTCTATTCTTGCTTATTAAGAATCTGCTGCATATCAACGGATATCGTTCCGTTGTATATTTCGGGGCCGTTGCCTAGAAACGAATATTGTTTCAGAGCCGTTCGCTAGCAACGGCTGTTTCTTTGGCTACACAATTCTTTCTTTGAGCAAATATGCCACAATATCGATAAAAATGTATGGTCTGTATATCATTGGTGATATGGTTCACCATCGAAATTGATTGCCCACGCTTGCCTTCCAGCCGGCAGCTGGAATGGTAGTAGCACCGCGGTCTAATGGCGCACCCATGAAATGTAGCTGTCATCGTATTCAGTGAGCGTGTGTTTAATACTGTTAACCTGGGCGCTATAACTCACAGTATGAACGCCATACCACTGACACGCCCTCTGGTCGGAATTTATCGATGAAGGCCCCCGAAAATGATGACCGCTTGCCCGATATCCAGCCTCTGTACCCAAGTCACAACTTTCACTCTTTGCATGACTTACTGCTATAAGCCGTTGATGATAAGTATGGTACGGATGTATAAATTCTCTCTTTCTCACGCTATTAAATGGGAATTTCTTTCAGAGTTTGGAGGAAAAAGGAAACAATATTCATTTTATAACATAAAATATCCCTGCGCCATTAATTTGACTTACGGGCTCATATAACAAATTTTATCTGTGTCCAATGATAACGGATCAAATACAGACTCTCAGTTTAGTGTTGTATCCGTTCTCTTGTTTTTAACTTGAACTTTTGGATAAGTAGTATTTTATTTCTGAAACTCGAGTTTCACTCTGGCACTCTGACATGTGACGCCGTGTAGCCCGGTAGATGTTTACGGAATTTTCGGAGGAACGTACTGCCTCCGTCTTCATGGCAGAGAAATAAACTGAGTTTCCATTATATTTACTTAATACATATCTGAATATTTTGTTTAGTTTATGTTGGTTTATCCGTTAAAACGTCAGCACATATGATGATTAAGGCAGAACATGAAATTTTTAGTTGCGGATTGATTGCAAACTGAAGTTTTCATCATATACGAGTATTTAAACATAAGTTCCCTTTTCTTCTTTCTTTGAATGCAATAATGAAAGCCATAAAGGCTTGTATTCATAATATTAGAAGATAAGTTATTCGTGGTACAAGGAGTTTTTACGCACTCATAAGTTAGGATTTAAGTGCTATCTTTATTCCAGCATTTTCTGCATAGTAAAGAAATATTTAAGCAAAGGATTAATAAGAAATATTTCCTTCTGAACCTAACCAGGCAGGAGGTAGAACATTATATTTTGAGATCTACAGACTAATTAATTCTGTTATGAAAAATGAATAGTTGGTACAACATTAGAAAATATATAATTTTGAGTATTTATATAAATACGATAATCCTGAGTGCAGTAATTATATAGGAATGTTTCTGTTATTTGTTAAAGTTAATTTCATGCGTAGACAAAATTCCTGAGCATCATGTACGTGGGTTTCAAAATAATAGACTTTGCTTCAATATGGTTAGCCAGTTGGTTGATTGATCACTAATTCAGTTTCTGCATTTTGCGAATTGCATCACTTCTTCAGAATTTATATTATCTTTCATGTGACCTGTTTCTATTTTTTCTAACTTATTTATCGACTAGGGAAGATCAATATTTGCCTATTACAACGAAATCCCCATTGCTGGCCACCAGTGCCGGTATAAGTAGGCCTATTCATGAATGATTTTAGATAAGCCAGAAGGATATTGGTAAGAGCTTGGTTATGAAAATAGTGGTTCTTCAGTCTGTGTTACATTCAGTAAAAGTGCTTTGGTGGCATACATGTTCGGTAACGTGCTGAAGCAATAAGCTGCATGCCACGTGTCTGCACTACTATGGGAATCCCTCATATCACATTCGTAAATCCAACTTTCTTCCTTTACAGCAACGCACTCTGAGCAGCTGCAAAAGCCTGCCGCAATTGCCTGCCATTCGGGTTCAGTGTAAACTGAAGTTTCCTTCCCGACTCTCTAGTGCTGTTCATTGTTCCTGTGAATCAATTACAGTCAGCCTATAATTGTAAGGAGAGTGGAACTGTATATTCCAATGGAGCGAATTTATGTTTCAAAAGTGTTTTCACGATTTTTCCGTACATAAATGGCTTTGATGTTAATTTGTTTTGGATACAAATCTATTGATTCACAAGCAAAGCCATTGTTGCGAAGTGAAACCAACTATAAGTATGACTCTCAATACGATAATTGTTCCTATATATGTCGTTAAAATGCCTAATAAGGTATCTAGTGCCGGTCACGGTAGCCGAGCGGTCTAAAGCATGCACTGTCTTCGCTCGCTCGGAAGCCGGGATCGTGGGTTCGAATCCCACTCAGGGCATGGATGTTTGTGTGCGTTTTTCTGTGTTTGTGTACAGGTAGAGGCCTTGCGACGAACTGATCACCCGCCTAAGGAGTCCTACCGAATGTCTAAGATCTAGTAAAACCGAAGTGAAGACGAAAAGTTTCATGGAGGTAGGCCTAGGCCCAAATGAGGGCTGTAGCGCCAAAGGAAAAAAAAAGGTATCAACTACAACGTTTGAAGTGAAAGTGTAACACCATAATAAGAACCATGTTTTGTGTTATTTTCGAATTTGTATGAATGCGACAGTGACTGTGAACGTGTTCTTGAAATTCATGAAGTCATATTTGGGCTTCTTGTATATCAAGGCTTAGGTTTGACAGATCAGAAACAGAATGAAATTCCCTCGACAACTTTTCTCTTCGACCCTCAGAAATAAATTCCATATAAATTCTTCCAATGCTTTTGGTGTAGACATATTCGAACACTGAGAGCCGAGCAGACACAATCTTCCCATGGCATACTTCATGTACAGAACGCACAAGAGTAGAGAAATAATTAGGAACTACCAAAAGTACAACATCACCTTTCTCCACACTTTTGGATAAACTGGGTTCTTTTAATTTTAAGCTGAATGGTTAATTTGATATTTTTATTGCACTGTTATTTTGCTGTGCCGAACAACTTATAATATTACAAGGTATCGAACGAGATTATAATGTTTAAGTTAATGCGGAAGAGACGCAATCTTAAGTTACAAGCAGGGAATTTGTCTGGAGATAAGAATAATAAGGGTAAAGTTGTCCCTGCACTTGACTAATTAAGCACTATGGTGTTATGACATGTCAACGCATTACCAGGCAACAGTTCATTAAACACCCCATGGTAAGCGCAAGCAACAATAGGATGAATGATTATAGCTCGTTGTTAGGCAACAGTCAGGGCCAATGGACAGACGAGATGGCTCTCACGTGACTTCTCTTTTTGTGTGTGGCTTACGCTACGTAACAGTAAAATTGTGTTTTATGCGTTGTCCGTGCCGCGGCTATATAACACTAATCCGCTTGCAAGGAGGCAGGGTCGAATACCTCCACCGTGACCCTGCGAGTCGTAGGAGGCGACGAAAAGTGAAGTCTCAAATCTGAGACAGTAAAATGCGGTCGCAAGTCCCAAGGGACTCGGACCCAAGAAAGACTGCCCTGGCAAGGACCAGTAGTATGTAAAAAATAAAAAAATAAACCCGTCCTCTCGTCAGAGAGGGCGTCCCACAAAAAGAAACAAAACCATAACGTTCAACTGGGGCTCGACACCAAGACTTCCTGACTGATTGATCAGTCACAATGTGACTTCGACTTGGACTAAAGAGAGTTTTAGTGAGTTCCGTGGTTCCAGGGTGATTGAGCAAGAAATGGCAAAAAGATTTCATAGTGATTTGAAGCGCTAGTTTCTGTGTTGAGATCCGTTGTTAGGAGAAAAACAGTAGAAATGAGAATCCTAGTGAGTGTCAAATGTTGAGCTGTAAATTGTATTAATAAGCGATATCGCTGTAATGAGTGACTAAGAGAACTTGTAACGGAAGTACTAATAAATCCAATTTTCCGAGCTAAACCCCGTTATTTTCTTCGCGCGTAGCCCCTACACATGACACTATGAAGGCGTATTGAAGCGTGGATGTACTAGTATATTTCTACATTTTCTTGACCTCGACACTAGTATGAGGTGAGTGGTTAAGTTTACGCCCCGCCCGCTTTAACCCCGGGGAAAGACCCCCCGGTATTTATTTGATAGGAGACAGGGTGAACCCCAGAGCCGGTCTGGGAAACATGGAGAAGAGAAAATTCTTGACCTTACCTGGACTCGAACTCTGACCCCTCGGTAGTCCAGCTCGTAGCCAGTCGCTATACCGAGTACGGTATTCCGGTTCCCCAATTTGCCTGGAGATACTGATGAAAATGATGAGGACCCTTTGGATAAACAATGCTGACCAAGGATTCAAAAGAGACTCTTTATAAGCTTTTCAGTCCGCTCGTCGTTTGGCTGTTTTACGTTATATGTAACAACTTACTTAAGGCTGTAACTCTGTCTTCATATACGTAAGCAAAAGTCGAGCCAAGAATGTTCCTCCACGTTGGCCTACTTTTCACGTTTCATTCTGCAACGAGCGGTATTCTCTCCACGTATAAGTGTCACGAGAACTGAAAGTTTAAGGAAATAAGAGAGAGGATAGGTCCAGTATACAAAGACTCAAGGGTCTTCATTGTATATTTAATGCGAAACGATCCTCTGTTTACATACACATCTATACATTAATATTAAAGTATGGAGAATACATGAAGTGTATTTTATTATGCCACGAACTCGCGTCATTGCTGTGGCCGCCATGCAGGAACCCTGCCAGCACTAGGATAAGTTCGTGACCGCAATGCAGAGAAGTGGATAGCCCCGCATCGCATCTTTCTTCTGCCTACTCAAACATCGCTGCCAAAAGAAGCAATGTTTGTCGGAAAGAGACTGCAAGATAGTGAGAAGGAAGGCAGGAATAGATGGCAATTCCTATTGGGATGTCGCTGTACTAAATTGAAATGAACCAGCCTTTTTGTTCGTCTTATTCTGATGAGAAGTTACTTATTCGGAGAATATTATAAAACTAAAGTAATATATAGAAATGTAATAATGAAATTGGTTTACTTTTGGTAAATCGACTGTCTCTACATTAATTATATTCAGAATAGAAAGGAACTTGAAGCGGAACGTTTCAATTTAAACTATAAAGTTCCAATTTTCCAACAATGTTCCTTAACTGCTCCATTGACCTGAAACAAAGAGAATAAAATAAATATAATAAGGCTGCACAGGTACGCCATCTTAATTTGCTCACAGTAGGCCTATGGATCCGCTTTGATTTCATATTTCGTTCCTGAAATGTAACCATAATTCTCATATGCTATTCAGTAGTACTGAGACTTTCAGCTATGGATTCTGAATCGATTGCGACGTATACTTCAGGTCAGTGACTGACAATAACAAAATGCTGAGCTGTCACTCTCGTTGGAGCATGGGGGAGCATAAGCAAAACATCATGCACTCCCTACCTCACCATTAGTGTGGCGTGAGTAGTTATCTTCCGTCCGTTTTAACACCAGCGGACGAACCACCCTCCGTCAGCCGCTGGTTAAGGAGCTGATTGGCCCATATCGGGGGTGGACGAGAAGCTTGAGTCGACATCCGATCGTCATGACCAAAACCAGTCATTTCACCGACAGCTTTTCCGATTCACCGAAGTTTCATGCGTCTGTTTAGTGTCAAAATGTAAGCGTTTTCTTTCATAAATGCGTAAGTATGACGAATAACGGCGGGGTGGTGTGTGTTTATCTGTCTCGCAGTATGTTTCCTCTTCTACATTTCTTATTGGAATTAAATTAATTTCGGCATCTGTGATGTATGCCACGGCTGTCCACCTTGGTCCATATACGTCTAACCAATTGGTTAGTTTATTGTTGCCCACAGGAACATCTATCCAGTCCCCAAATTATGTATTAATTCTTCCTTCCTTAAAGGAAAGTGAAAAGTCTTGTCGAAAATATCTTCAGATAGAACTTAGTAAACTTGTAATTTTCAATTCATTTTACACGAAGCCTAATAAATGAAATGAGTTGAAATCGGAGCACAACTCTTCAACCGGTTGCCCTGAGAACCATGTCAAAAATTAGTTGACTTTCGCTGAAAGTTGTTTTGTGTTTTGAGTACCTGCTTAAGTACTTAAGTATATTCTCAGCCACCAAGCAGGCCCACATAACTTCTCGGTATCGCTCCACTCTGTAAGATGAATCTCTTTCCCACTTGCTTTAAAATGCTGCTACTTAGACTTATGTAAATACATATGAACTTGTAAAGCAGAACATACGTTTACGGTATTCACATCGACAAGAGCACAAAATTGGTATTGTCTCTGCTTTGTTAGAAGCACACTCATTTAAATTATTCTAATTTTGATGAAAGTAAAGTGAAGTTGTTCCTATGCTTAACTAATTATGCACTACGCCATTAAGATGTATGAGGGAGAGGATGTCTAGATCCACTTATTCTTGACCTCGGCACTAGTTGGTGGTGAGTGGTCGGCTTCATTTCCCGGCCACTTTACCCCCAGAGAAAGATCCCTCGGTACCATTTGGATAAAAGGCTGGATGGATCCCAGAGCCGGTCTGGAAGACATGGAGAGGAGAAACCCCTTGAGCTCGAACTCCGACACCTCGGTCATCCAGCCCGTACAACATACTGCTCTATTCTGACCGTTATGAAATTTAAATAAATATTTTGGAAACTTATGGTTTCAGATTTATTCCTGCGATTTGTGGCCCACAGATTCGGTCATTCCAAGGCAGATATTTGTATTGTATGCTGAAAATATAGGTTTTATGAAGCTATTCACCGGTAGATATCTAAGATACATTACAGCCCTCTGTTGTTTGAATTTGGACAGGCCTGATCTAATCTAATAATTATCAGAATATGCCATTCATTGCAGACCATATGTGAAATGGAACTTCATAATATTTTCTCAGAGAAGCGTCCTAAAATTCGGCCCTGTAACATATGTATATATACATATACATACATATATATACTCGCGTATATGCATATGTATCTCATTAAGTCGTAAGCGTATGCATATTTGCTATTATCTTTGTCGGTAAACGAGCTTATAACTCTATGTAATGCAGTGTACATTCATTAGTTCTGCGTGTAGAATTGTTTCCACAATAAATAAGCAAGACGATAGATGAAGGGCATAAAATCACAAAGGACGTCTCCTGGAAATTGTACACTCCACACGTTGCCTCTCTTCATTAAAGACTCGTACCGTCAAAGGTATATTTCATTACTTCTTCCTCAGTCTAGCCTGTGTGCCTGCTACAAAATGTCTGTTTCCTTCGAGCACAGCAGTGATCAGATTTGCCTGCGCATTGCGATGATCTGAAGTAGTAATGATAGTTAATGGGCTGAGTGTTCGGTTTCCCTTCAGCCTCTTATCCTTCATAGCTCAGTAATGGTGGCTATCCTTGTAATTCTCAGTGCAATGATCTGCCCTAGGTACAATACGTTACGTGAAAGCTGTTTAGGCTACTAGTAATATTTGATTGAAATCACAAAACATCATATAATCCTCACAGATCCTGAGGACATGAATTGTTTTTGTCAGGAAATTATTATCCTTCCTCACACTTACCAGCTAACTGCTCATAAGCCCGCAATGGATGAGCACTGAGGTCCCCACGTTAGTAATTCGATTCCATCATTCTAATGGATTCCGAAGAAACAGAGATCCTTCTTCGGAGCTGCTTGTGTGCCCGTGTATGTGATTATGAATTTATTAAGACATCAGCATTTTATACACCAGTTGACCCATTTGGGTAACTTTCTGTATGATAATTTTTTAGGAAATGAAACCTGGACAGGGGCCATGAGAAATATTGAGAGGAGAATTATGGTAACTTGATGTTCGAAATCTGCATGCAGACAAGTTATGACGATATCTAACTGGTAGTAGCATGGTATAGGTTTGTTTTTATTTATTGGCTGCTACAAGATGTAAGCAAAATGTTACAAGGACTAGTTTGCTTGAACTAACACTCTGTTTTAATTTGACACTAAGTTACTAAGATTATATGAAGTTAAGTTCGCCTATCGGATCCCTTAGCTGTCGGGCTGCTTGGCTAGTTCGTAAGGTTTGGTCCGTTTGAGTCGCCTGGTTAGGTTTCCCACATTCAGGAGCCTGGACGCTTCTTCATTGACGTGTTGTCGAAGCCGGTTTTCGTGTGAGGTGGCGTATCTTGCAATAATGGATGCGACTGTTCCGACACTGAGGTCTCGATGGAGGTCCCTGTTGCGTACATACCAGGGCGCATCTGCTATGCGTCTTAGTACTTTGTTTTAGTATCGTTGGATTACTTCGATGTTGAACTTTTTGGCACATCCCCATAGTTGGACGCCATATGTCCAGACTGGTCGCAGCATTTGTTTACACAGGAGCAGCTTGTTGTACATTGACAGTTCTGATCGACTTCCAATCAGCCAGTACATTTTGCGAAATTTGATTTGCAGTTCCTCTTGCTTCTTCTTAATATGCTCCTTCCATCGGAGTTTGGCGTCAAGTGACATTCCGAGGTACTTTGCTGTGTTGGCAGGTGGTATTCATGCTACATTTAGTGAGATTGATCGCTGATTAATCTTTTGGTTGGTGAAGTTGATGTACGTAGATTTGGTTTCATTGAGCTTGATACGCCATTTACGTGTCCAGGTGGTGATATTATCAACTGCTCGTTACAGTTTTGTTGTTGGTTCCTCGATTTTGTTTCCTGTCGCCATCGCTGCGGTGTCGTCCGCAAATGTGGCAATCGTGCAGTATGGTATAGGTATAAGAATAGTTATCCATGAACTTAATTAATTAAGAACCACACCATGAATACGTATGAGAGACTGGAGTTTAACTCCATCATTCTTAACACCGATTGTTGATACAGGTGAGTGGTTACGTTTACTGACCTGCCGCGTTAGCCCCTGGGGAAAGAGACCCCAGTGCTTGCTTTGCAGGAGATTGGGTTGACACCAGTACCGGTCTCTACATTTTGCAGTAGAGAAAAATCTCTTGCCCATGACAGGAATTGAACCCTGATTTTTAATCATCCATCCCGTAACCTAGTCGCTATATTGACAGAGGTAATGGGTTTAAAACAGAACTGCACACTATATAACACTTCGGAACCTTAAAATTTATTAAGATAATTTCGAGTAAGCGTGGTGTGTCGATAATTGTTGTTGCTTGTGAAACATGACTGATCCTGATATCTGTGATATGAAAAGATTGATGGATTGATTTAATTGCGTTTTGTTTGAATTAGTACACTATTACTCTTTTCTATTCAGAATGTCAGCTCATCGGCAGTGTATTTATAGAACTCTAGACGTTACAAGCCCTAAGTTTTTGCAGTTTCCTTTGTTATGCTCTCTGATTCATTTGTGTCCACATCCATGAAGTGCATTTCATCGTGTTTGATTTCAACTCTCAGACTTGCCCTGTACTCGTAGGCACATAAGAAATAAGAAATTGATATGTTTCAGAAAGCAAAGCAGATCATGTCCATTTTACTTATCTTATGCTACAACGGCAGCTTAGTCACTTGAACGGTCGTAAGCTCAAGCGGCCACCGCCAAGTTTAAGCCTATTATATTTTCTGTGTCTGGCTTCTCCTTGCCCTACGTTGCAAACATGCCCATTCTCATGATTCTGTATGACTCCTGTTTGTTGCCTGCAAAATTTGTTATATGATCGTATACATAGGAAGTTTGAAAGGCGTGTGCAAACCACGGACCGGTGTGCAGCTTGTAAAATTTCCAGTGATGCGGAGAGCCTTGTTTTGTAGGCGCTGCAATTCTCACTCGTGGCAAACACAAGTCATTACTGATCTAGTCAGTGCCTTATGAAGGGCTCTGTAAATGCTATAATGTCAGTAGAAGCGTCCACGATCATGCGCGATTTTACATTAACATTTCTTTGAATACAGTTACAGTGATGTTCATTTTATTCGCGCTTTATATTGGATTTGATGCCTTTTAATTTTTCCTTTCTACAAGTTCAGTGTAATTCAGATACTCTCTGATCTTAGCAGTATAATCTCCTTAGTGTCTAAGGGGAATCTTATTACAATTTAATTTTAACTTCAGATTAAACAACTCGGAATAGACATCATCACGTAAAACTTAATTTACATACTTTCTCTTGCCCTCTTTTAAGAATCTTTTACTCCTTGACACCTGATTAAATTTTACTTCCATTAAAAATCTGCTAGTTTTCCCCCCGATTTAAAATTGTTCATGTTTGAAGTCAGTGACATGTAAATGACACTAGTGTCAGTTAACGTAGGGTTCTGGAAAGGTATATGACAATATATCTACGAATAAATGCGCGATTTTAAGGCACTTGTTTGCAAAATACAAAATAATAACATTGCAGCCTTGTGAAAATTGTCTTTATTGTTCGGTTTGGTCACCATAACGAACCACTGGGGCTAATTACGTGAAATTTGTTGTAGACATGGATACTATCATGTACGTCTCATGTATGAAATGAAATACTGTCTGTGAGTCAACAGACACAAACACTGTGACGGCATTAATCTGAGGCTGATCGTCAAATTTAGCGGAGATTGAATCTGCACTAATGGAACAAGCTGGAATTTTCACACAAAAAAAAATATAATATTACACTAGTGAGAAATCTGTAAGACTGGAATCCATTATATAAACTAGGTTTTATGAGTCTCCCTTAACCTAGAAGTAAATATTTCCCATGCAGTGCGGCCTCCTTGTTTCATTCAGGTTTCGGATTATGGAGACTTCTCTAGATGTGGAGGGTGGGTAGAAAAATATTGAACAAAAAATCTCGGACACCGGCAAAGTGGGGTCTTTCATTTGTGGTATCGGAAGGAATTACTAATAATCAAATATGATTAGGATTTTAACCTCTTCTTGCTGACTTAGTCAATACGTCTTATCC
This sequence comes from Cryptotermes secundus, assembly GCF_002891405.2. Lineage (NCBI taxonomy): Eukaryota > Metazoa > Arthropoda > Insecta > Blattodea > Kalotermitidae > Cryptotermes > Cryptotermes secundus. The sequence continues at coordinate 249,976 of NW_019738348.1, forward strand.
ATAATTTGGACGGTACTGCAGTCTGACTGTTCCTAGTTATCCAGCGTTTTTAATTATCTGGCAGAAAGAACGTATTGTAACGTGACGGCTGAAAGCCGGAATATCGAAGTCGAAGGAATGTTCCTTTGCCAGCCAACGGATGGATGAATATTTTTCCCGCAGTGAAGTTAGAATAGACGGTCATGGCTAGGTAACGATTGGCTACACATGTTTCGAGGGTTACGCTGTAAATAAATACACGGCAGCAGATTTAGTTACCACGGTAATTAGAACAGTTTCCGACCCAATGCGACCTCAAAGATCAGAATAGGACCCTTCGAGGTGGTGTCTTCTATCACGGCCGCCCAACAGTTAAAACAAGGAATGACCATGACGGAGAGAGTTCAAGCAGAAAACTAGAGGCTAGACACCAGCGCAAGATCCAGACAACAGCGAGAGATTCGTTGTCAAGAAGGGGTTAAATGTGTGAACTGTTGTAATCGAGTGATATTGTAATCGTGACGTCAAGTGAACCCAATCAACAAATCTAGAATCCACGATTTACGTCACGCGTACCCCCCCCCCACCTGACAGTATAGCTACAGGATGGTCAAATTAAGGAGGAGGACAGTGACGCAGAATACAGCAGGCATAATATTCACACAAAGATTTTATATGAGAAACTGAACGGAAGACTTTAGATGTAGTTAGGGAGGTAAAAGTTAAAAGGTAAAGTTTCCCTTGTGCTTAACTAATTAAGCATTACGCCACGAAGGTGTATGGCGGAGTGGATATATAAATACACATTTTCTTGACCTCGGTACTAACTGGAGGTGAGCGGTCAGCTTCACGCCCCAGCCGCTTTACTTCCAGGGAAAGAGGCCCTGGTACCCATTAAATAGGAGGTTGAGTGGACCCTAGAGCCGGTGTGGACGATTTAGTGAAGAAAAAATTCTTGACCCTACCGGGACTCGAACTCCAATCCCTCAGTCGTCCAGCCCGTAGCCAGTACCGATTACGCTACTCCGGCTCCTAGTTTGGAAGGTAATATATGAAAATGGATCTTGAATTACGAGGGTACGTTGGACCGCGCCATAGCTCAAGCCGTTAGTAGCTGGCTTCCCACCGCAGCGGCCCGGGTTCGATCCCGGGTCTGGTCAAGTGGGATTTGTGGTAGACAAAGTGACGCTGGGGTGTGTTTTCTCCGAGTACTTCGGTTCCCCTGCCAATTTTCATTCCACCAAATTCTCCATCATCATAATCACCCGGGGCAGGCTACAGTAGGCCAATCAATGGCCGCCATGCCAAGTGGACCCAGTTAGACTCCACCTTCCACTACGAGAATTAAAAAAAATTTACGAGGGTACGTTGATGTGAACTATTTTCTTCTGGCCGAGGACATAGCTCAGTGGCGGGTTCTCGTAAGGGAAGTTAAGAGCCTTCGGGTTCTATAAAAGACGAAGAATTAATTAATCAGCTGATCGACTGTTAGCTTGACAATGACAAATTTGTTCTCTGTGGTTATCGTTAACTATAAGTAAACAGTTATAAGTGTTAACAAAATGAAGTTAATACTAAGAAAACTGAAAATTCTTGTGAGTTGGAAAGAGAATACATTCTGTCCAAGTAAAATTGTATGTGATAAAACCTGTACTAACACGCACAAGACGTAGAACGATTATACTATTACATGTATGACACGAAACACAAAATGAAGCTGCGCAGGAAGTCTAGACAAAACATCTTAAATCTATCAACGAGGAAGACAGAATATTGATAGATTTTGTAAACGTTAAAAATGGTTGCGGAAGTACCGAATAGCGTGCCTAGAAAATCTGTACTACAGCAAATTTATTCAACAGAAATCGAATTTGGATAAACTGACCACTGCTGAATGTGAAACATATTCCCCGCACTTCCGAAAAGCTACATAGGCATGACAAAAGCAGATAATTTAAAAGAAGTTCGTGTATGGATGTTTTGATATAGACATATAGACAGTCCTAACAGGACTCACATATAAGTTATGATGGCAGTGTACGACCGGTACATGTAGTAAGAAAAGATGTATATGAAAAGAACTTTGCGTTGAAGACAGTAATATACATATATTTACGAAAGTGTAATTCCTTACAACGGAATACACGTTGTGTCAACTAGGCACATCGTAATCAAATTTATTATGCAAATGTTTTAAATTTTTAAATATTTTGGTATACAAATTCCCGCATATAGTTCTACCAACAGAAAATTGTTTACGGGAGAGCACATCCGACATTTTCTCAAGGGATTTCAGTTGTTTACCGAGAAACGAAACAGTATCAAAAACAGTGAAATTTTGCCCAGTTCACAGATATTAAGCTGCATGAAAATATCAGTATTTTTCTTTGTATTCTGCTAAATTACACACCCTGTGTTAAAGGAATGGGTTTATATGTGTTTCGGATTACAGTTTATAACCTGTACTAGTCGTACGTTGACCAGCTTTTCAGATTTTTTAATTACGTTGGAACTGTGGTTCTCATAAATTGTGAGTCTTGTAGGGCCGATATGGAGTAAAATGCAGTTCTCCAAATATCATTTAATGAACATCTCTGAACACAAAATGGTCTCAGTTGTTTTAATATTTTAGAAGATCAAGCGCACGCGCAAATGAAATACGACCTCCCCCATTGGGGCAAAACACACAAAATCTATTCATTTTGCTCAGTTGAGTACCCTACAACAGTACGCGTATTATATTTTGGTGTGTTTGAATATGTGTTCCGTCTTTACTGTCATCGTCATCATCATTATCAACGTCGGCACCACCACCACCACCACCACCATCATCATCACCATCATCATCTTCATCACCCTCATCACCATCAACATCAGAATTTCATATATGAAATTTTGCTTGTCCAAAGAGATTTCTCAATAATTAAACCCACAGGAAGACTGAAGTTCAAAGAGGGAGTTCAGATCCCTTCTTCAGGATAAACTCATCATCATGTAGGATTAAAAGTTTGTAGTATTTGTCTAGTGTCCATGGACATTGGTCATTCTCTATGGCAGAGATGTGTGTATATCCTTTCGGAGGCTGGGCCTGTGCCCTTCGGATCCAGCTGAGAACCAGTTCTAAACAATGCTTACGTTATTTCCGAAGACGGAGAAAGTGCCGGACTCCGAAATGCTATATACGAAATCTAGGTACCGAAAATGGAAGACGTCCAGATAACACCGTTACATCATCACCCAGAACTAGTTCTACACAGGACTACACAGGATAACACATATACAGTGTGGAAACAAGAACTAGCCGCTGCAGCACTTTAGACATAGGGCGAGTAACCCTAACAATTTTAAATTTTTAAATTTAGATAAGAATTTTAAAGGATTTTAAAATTAGAACTAAAGATTTTATAGTGTTACTACAGGAAAGTCAAAATTAACGTGTGTAAAATAATCTACAAACCAGACAGATATCAACGAAGTAGATGTTGTTAATAACAAGGAAAGTGTTTTTAAATGTTAAATTTTGGGCTGGGTGCAGTGTGACAGCAACGTGAGTGTTATACACCTGATGATGGCCGTCTGAGGCCGAAACATGTAGTGTAAAGGAGCAAGATCAAGGACACATAATATATTGTTTGCACTTGGTGCGGAGTTTATATCATTATATCGTTTATCGAATATGTTTGAGTTTAAAGTACTTGACCTTTGCTTTTCTTCTTCACTTTGTAAGAACTGGAGACCGTAGGTTCACGCTATTCACAGCAGTCTCTATGACAAGGACTTCTGCATCATTTCCTGCAGCTGTCAGCTCTATTCTACACATATCAGAGCTAACTTTCGGTCTAGAATTCTTCTCCGTGACCCTACATTACGCCTCTGCACGTGCCTCTCTCTCCCCGGATCTATAACCTATCTCCTGTGGCTGTTATATCCTTCCAGGGATCGTTCTGAACTCAGATTTATCAAATGGGACAGTGTGTCAGAGGGGAAGAAACCCACGAGAATACAGACAACGGCGACCACACTTCCCTAGGGACAGTGGCATTACGTGCTGTGAATGAGAGGGTCAGGTAGCCTTGAAATGTTAAATTTCCGGCATTCGTGTGGCACATTTCAGAACCATTCATCATACTCGTAGTTCCAGATTTGGATTGCATGTTGCAAAGGAAGTTCTGTGTGTGTCTTTGCATTGCTCTAGAGAATGAAAGCAACTATGGGCACCCTTCCATGTACTTAAATGTTACTGGTCCTGTAATCTCTGAGCAGGGATTTATTTTGGGGCGAGTTTGCGATTGATATCCCTGTCTGCACTGCTCAAAAATATGTATTTCCATAGAATTGTAAATTCTCTCTCTTTCTCCAAGTAAAGTACTTGATTTAACAGGGTGCTGAGTAGAATATTCGGACTGAGGGTGTTTGAGAACAGGGTGCTGAGGAGAATATTTGGACCAAAGAGAGATGAAGTGACAGGAGGTTGGAGAAAACTGCATAATGAGGTGCTTCATACCGTGCACTTTTCTCCAAGTATAATTAGAATGATCAAATCAAGGAATATGAGATGGGCAGGACATGTAGCGCGAATGGGGGAGAATAGGAATGCATATAGGTTATTAATGACAAAGCCAGATGGAAAGAGACCAGTCGGAAGACAAAGGCATAGGCGGGTGGATAATATTAAAATGGATCTTAGAGAAATAGGATGGGATGGTATGAATTGGATTGATCTGGCTCATGATAAGGACCAGTGGAGGGCTTTTGTGAACACGGTAATGACCCTTCGGGTTCCATAAAATGCTGGGAAGTTCTTGAGTGGCTGCACAATTGGCGGCTCCTCCAGAAGGGCTTAGCTCCATGAGTGAGAAAGTACTTGATTTATGAACAAATGAAATCGTGCCGTCCTAACATGGCGTTGCGACACTATTGTGCGCAAAATGAGTCGAAACTGAATGTGGCTAAAACAGCTGATCACGAGTTGAAGAATTACTGCTTACTTTTCTGCAATTTTGTATTTTGTTTAAATTGAAATAATGTATTTTTTATTCATTGAAGTTCTGAAACAAAGAAAATCTTGAAGAATTTAAGTTGTCATAAACGTATAAAACGGTAACAGCAATTAAATAACTTAAAAGATTCAGTCTCGGTTAAGAGACCAGATATATGGACTGAGACTTTTTTGTGTTATTCCTCCTTCAAAGATAATATAAATACTTTAATAGGCTGTGATAATTTCCTAGGCTATCATCGTGGAATCTTTGAACACAAAGTAAAATATGTACTAAATTAATCTTCGCCACATAACTCTCCTTCTTATTTAAACAATACGTCAAGCAAGAAACAACCATGAAGCAGGCAGCAAATGTAAGTTGATTTTGAACGGACTACACGACGTTAAAATCCCAGAAGGTATTCTTTTATCAGAATTAACAGTTTCTGTTAATTTCTGAAAAACTATCTCATTTGAATAATTTTAAAATTTGGCTTGAGGAGAAACAAATTTCCTTCTGTTTCCAATTTCCATCCCTCTGAAGCTGAATTCGGAGTTCTTTGAGGGAAGCCACTTGTATGAAGGTTTCTGTTCAACGGGGTACAAACAAGATGAAAACTGAATGTTTTTGCAACCAAGTGATTTAATCTTTTTTTCATTTTAGAAGCCCCTGCAATCAATTCAAGGTCATATGAATGGCTTTCATATACACAGTTTTACTTTTGCAACTAGTTACAGAACATGAATACCTATAAATGCAGATAATAAGTATATCTCTGGCTTTACAGCCCTTTGTTGAGAATTGATGCCTTTTTAGTTTCTTGATCCTATACACAGTCGGTATGATTCCTTGGATGGGAGATCAGTCCGTAGCAAGGTCTGTATATACATAAAACAACACAAACACAGACATCCTTGCCTTGAGTGGCATTCGAATCCATGATCCCAGTGTTCGAGCGAGCAAAGACAGTTCATGCCTTAGACCCTCGGCCTCTGTGATTGGCACAGAGAATGAATACCCACTGTAAAAATGAGAATCTGCTTAACTCTCTGCGGCCGGAAGGAGTGTATGTAGCATGAACTAATTTCTTTTGAGGTGTATCTTTACATGAGAACATCGAAGTTTCAATCTAATAATTATGTATACAACACTTCAGCATATGTAGTGCCCATTCCTTCCCATCGAAAGGCTTTATGCATGTTCATAGCGGAGACAAATGTGTGACGTTCTTGTTACAAACTTTATACTAGGATCTTCGGAGGAAAAATCATGCATTTTATTCAGCAGGCCTACATAAAAAATAACATTATATTTTTAGTATCCAAAATCCGACACATAAATGGAAGGATCTACATCTACTTTACATTTCTTTAAAATTACTGAACTTTCCAAAAACATCACTGGTACAGTGATTTCGGATCTGTATTGGTCCTCCTTTATCGGAATGCTTTATATTCTAGAGTGCACTATCTGGATATCCTTTGGTAGTTAGCTGCTGAGCTGCTTACTGGCATAAGGTATAAGGTGGATGTAATTTAGCGTCAAATGGGGCAAGATAATGAATGCTTCTGTCATGGCGGGCTGCGCACCACATTCTCCCAAGTAAAATTCAACAGAGTTATTGCTTGAGCTAATCTGTTCCATGAAAAAAAAAAAGAATTACCATGCAATATTATTCCTGACATAAATGAGTCCTGTTGGATTATAAAATGGGAAAGTATTAGAAATATTCAAGTATACCTGATCGGTGTCTGGCAGCCTACCTATTTTTAAGTCAAGTTACTTAAAACATTCAACCGAAGATTGATACACGTGATACATTCGAGCAATTTTTGGTTTGACTTCTGTAATATAAAGGAAAAAAAAAACTTGGCTCTTTTTGGGAGGGGGTGCACTTGTTTGTCCTTTTCAATAACTCTTGAACTCGGGGGAATTTTAATGAGACAAAATGTATTTATGTTGACAGCGGTAAGCCTTTACTTTCTCTCCGTAGACAGGCGTACGGCAGTGATGATAATTTCAAGAAGCATTGACAATAAAGACATTTACTGTAGGATCCCTAAATATTTATTCAAGATATGCATCAGAAGAATATGCAATAACCCTGTAACGGGCCGTGGAGGCCCGTAGGTTTGTGAGACATCGAGTCTCCCAAATGTTGCAGACCATCGGCTCACAGATGGCGGTAAGGTTGTCAGTCTTAGGCTCACACCGCCTTTTACCCCCAGAAAGAATCCTGGTACTCATTTCTGATAGAGGCTGAGTCGACTCTAGGGTTATAATACGGCTGGAAGGATTACGTCACTTGAAAACTCCAATGACATCGCGAATTGCGCCCGTGACTTTCCGGTTTGTAGCACATTGCCTCAACTGACTACGCTACCACGTGCTATGTATGCAACAAATGCTAACGTTAATTGTATGCTAACTGAAACATAACACTGACAAGTAACGTTAAAAACAGAAACATGCAAACAGTGTGAGTATTTGAATGACCACAGAATTTTCGTAGTTACATATTGCCAAGTGTAGGGTGGTATGAGTGAGGCAAATGGCGGATCCTTGTTCGGTTGGTTGGATTTATTAACATCTTGGTCGCAAATTCTTTTAATCACACTTAAATACAGCGCTATCGCTGATTTACTCAATTTCCAATTCACTGTTGCACATGCACTAGGAATGTCCATCTTAAAATGACGTTACTGAGTCGATAGATTAAACAATATTTCAGGGTAGCCTGTGTACATACACAGTAATCAGAGCATCATACTGTTAAAACCCAAATTAATTAAAAAGTCAATTATCTGTAACCCACATCAAAGCCCAATAAAAACCGAGAAAAATCCGAAATGGAATGACAATACAAATAGATTGATATGCTATGATACATCATTTACACCACCCATAGCATATAAAACCTCAAAAAGAAAAAATCAAAGCTTTCAGAGAAACAGGTTTTAGCTGTGATTCCAGAGTCAACGAGCTCTACCCGAGCTTGTCTTTAGGAAATATCCTTCGGAATTAGTATTGATTTCTCAACCCTGCCCTAGCACACGTGCCCTGGATTCAAATGAATTTTGATATCCTTGTCACGCTTCGTCTCTGCCGAATTCTGTTATTGTCTAGTTTATTGGAAATAAGATAATTCTCAGAGGAAAATAGATTTTGGATTTGGCGTTTACAGACCCAGTGGCGGTAGTAGGATAAGAAATACGTCACGTAGAGAAGAATATACTGAAAGGAATTAGAGCCACATTTCATGCAACAAGCTAAGAGTTTGACTATAGATGGGGTTCGGATTAGTAATAGGATTTATTGCACCCTTATAGATCGGAACTACTAGTAATTAATCGTTATTGCTAATTCACACACACTACAGTTCACTTCAGAAGGCACTAAGACTTCGAATTCTGTTGTGTCTTCGCATGTCGTTGTCTGGTAACGGCTTGCAACGGTGAACGTTCCCCTTACGCTGGGTTTCCGAACTATCCCCGTGCCTCAGCTACCAGCTGTTAAGAGCAACGGCCCACAAAGACTGAATCCAAGCAGTTCTCCGACTGTTCACCAGCCAAATCACTTCACTCCACTGTACTCATCTGCACTGCACTAACCGAACCCTGTCGTTCGCGTGATAGAGCCTCGGAGCGGATCATAAAGAAAACACCGCTTCCAGCAGTAATTCCACTGTTGCGCGCGGCCTGCTGTCTAGCAACGGCCGTTGTCTTATTACTTGTTTCACAGTCGTTGCATAACAACGAGTCGATATGCCATAGTAAGTTTTCCGACGCTATTGGTCGTGACATAAGGTACAAAACTGCAAGTAGAAAGCTAACCGCTTATTACATCAGAGTTACAACAGAGAGTTCAGTTACTCGTACATCAGCCCAAGGGGTGTGCCATCAGAACTGCAATAATTATTAGCACGATTTATGAAATTAAATACTTCCTGTGCTGGATTTACTCTTAAAATTTTCAGTTGCACATAATTAACCGAAACTTAGAAGTAAAGTACACTCAAACCGAGTTTTTTAGGGCCTTAAACCGTCTAGTTGCATGGATCTTAAAGAAATGCTGGATACTGTTGAGAGGATGGCTACCAGTGACGACATCTTTTGAACACAGGAATGAATCACTGGGTTTCACAGGAAGCGGAGTTTTCTTTTACTGGTGGTGCAAACACTCCGATTCGTGCAATTATATTAATTACAAGATAATGTACATATTGTGGCATATTCGCTCAAAGCAAAAGTTATAATAATTGCCAAGTTATTCAGTATGCACCCAGAAAATTTAACATGTTTGTTCTTTAAAATTATTTAAATTAAATTCTGAAAAATTTTGCTTATCGAATTTCGCGTTGTGCTTAAATACTAATCTCTGTGTTTATTTATATTTTGATGTTACTGACTTAGCTTTCTCAACAGGAGATGCTAATTATTCCCGTAACTTTTCCTAGGATTTGCCATGTAGTAAACGTTGCAGAAATGTCCAAGTTATTTTTCCGACTTTGTAATAATTTATGCATACAAAATATTCTTGAATTATGGCGGAAAAACGGAATTCTTTATGGTTAATAATTCGTCTCCAGGAAAAATCTTGTAATGGTCCACTTTACGCGTCTGTGATTATACGAGTTTCTACATATCACGCAAATCAAATTAAATATTGACCTTGCATATTGAAATTGAATGTATTGAATTCATGTATTGAAATCAATGAGCAGGTCTTCGAATTCTGAAATATTTTCCGATACTCGTAAAGAAGAAAAAAAGACTTACGGAAATGGTAGTGGATGGACCTAGGGTCCAGTCCGGGCTTTAGGGAACATGATGCTGAAACTTTGGGCAGCATGAAATTGGGGATTTCTTGACTAACTGAGTGATTATCGTTTTCTGAAGACGAGCTTCACTTCCTACAGTTTCGTAGTTAGCGGAAAGATGTATTTCATATGGCGTAGTTTATTTTCCCAAAAAGCTACTCTTTTCCTGGATATTAGTACTTTAGTACAGATATTAATATAGCTCTGCAAATACAGATACGTCGTTCCAAGGTAATCGGATAATAGATATCAAACTATATAAACTTGGATAATATTAGGTATTTCCTCGTATTCTTTCAAATTACGCATTTTAGAGTAATGCTTTGAAAAATGGTTTTCCTCAGTGAGGAATATCAAGAAAAAAATAGCCATTATTTTAAAAAATTAATGAATTTTGATTTGAATTTAAGGTAGAGTAAAGGTAACGATGGCAGCTCAAGGAAGCCGAGCGGTCTAAGCCATGCACTATCTTCGCTCGCTCGGAAGCCTGGATCGTGGGTTCAAATCCCACAAGGCATGGAAGTTTGGTATGTGTATGTGTTTATTCTGTGTTCGTACGGCACTGTGTTTAGGTAGAGGCCTTTTGCGACAAGCTAAGTATTCGTTCAAGAAGTCCTACCACCCGTAAAATGATCATTGTTTTTATTTTTTTATTTACATAAAATTAGCAATCAGAATTACATTTGATTCTATAAGCTAATTAGCTGTAGTATTTTTCGTGACGTGGAGAGGGCTTATCCAGAGATAAGTCCTCGTTAACCCTCTCTCAGGTCGGCTGACCAATTCCTTTTTAGTCTTCGTCCATTGTGCGGTTCCAGTAACGGTTGCATTAGTACGTTCTCTTGTCCTTCTGTTTTGTTGAGGTATCTTGTGCTTTTCCCTTTTTTGACTTCCTTTACTAGCGGCACTTTCATGTCTTCATGGAGTGTTATATTGGAAACATACCATGGGGCGTTAGTAATCATACGTAGTATCTTTGACTTACATCTTTGGATTGTGAAAATATTGGTGTTGTTAGCACATCCTCATATTTCCACTCCATATACCCAAATTGGTTTTATTATTGTTTTGTAAAGTAAGATTTTGTTGTCTAATGGGAGCCTTGAATTTCTTCCAATTAACCAATGAATATCCTTGATTTTTAAATCCATCTGCTTGCGTTTTTTAGTAATATGTTCGTTCCAGGTTAGATGGTTGTCTAGATGAATACCTAAGTATTTTGTGCTGGGTGATTCAGGTATTTGTATGTTATTAAAGAAAACTGCAGGGCATTGTTCTCTTCTTAGACTGAAGTTTACTTGCACTGACTTGGTTTCATTGATTTCTATTTTCCATGTATTTCTCCACTCCTGTATTTAATTTAGATGATTTTGCATGAAGGTAGCTATTGCTGGATCACGGTATCATCCGCAAATGTGCCCATTGTTGTGTTGGCATTGACTGGTAGGTCTGCTGTATACAGTAAATACAGTAGTGGGCCTAAGACACTGCCTTGTGGCACACCTGATTTTATTGCAAAATTGTTAGATATACTATCATTGATTCTCGTTCTGAAGTCTCTGCTATTTATTTAGGATTTTAGTTAGTTGAAATAAGTGATGGGCAAATATTTTTTGATTTTGTACAGTAGTCCTGGATACCATACCTTATCAAAGGCTTGACTTGCACCGGTCTCTGCTATTTATTTAGGATTTTAGTTAGTTGAAATAAGTGATGGGCAAATATTTTTTGATTTTGTACAGTAGTCCTGGATACCATACCTTATCAAAAGCTTGACTTGCACCGAGGAAGACTGATGTGCAGTATTCATTATTTTCTGTTGCTTGGTGTATTTCGTGTGTTATTTTATGTATCTGCTGTACAGTGGAGTGGTTTTCTCCAAAACCAAATTGATGTGATGGTATCCATTCTTCTGTATTTGGGTCAGACCTTATTATTTTTAAGAGAAGTCTTTCGGGGAGCTTAGATATGATGGCTATTAAACTTATAGGACGTTAGGATGACACACTATTAGGATTTTTCCTGGTTTGAGGATCAGGATTATTTCTGCTGTTTTTAGATGATTTGGCCAGTATTTATGTTTGAGAATAACTAACCCTTTTCTTGACATTTCTTTTAACATTATGAGAGTAACTTCGTCAATGTCAGGTGCTTTTCTTGAATTTAGAAGTGCTATTTCGTTTTGCACATCTTTAACTGTAAGAAATTTTATTTCTGGTATAATGCTGATATTTTCAGATGTTTGTCTTTCTATTTCTTTATCAGTATGGTCATCATATGCTGTGAAAACTGTAGCAAGATATTCAGCAAACCTAGACATAAGAGAAAAGAAGACAACTGAAATAATTATAAAAATTCAAGGGTGCATTAGTTCTTAACTGAATTTTTGTTATTGTCTTAGTTGCCTTATCTTCTCTCCTTCTTTGTGTGTGTTTCAATCATTACTCGTGCTTATTTTATAACTGGTGTTTAAGCTGTTGAGTAAACACTTAAATAAATAAATATGTAATAACAATTATGAAAGAATTTAATTATTGTGTAAGTTTATTGATGTTATGAAATTTACACGTTCTACGGCTTTCAGTGAATTGTGCTGGATGTGAAAATTATTCTGTCTAACTGGTTAAATAGTGAGAAATCCCCAATTAATTATGGCCACTGAGCCATTAGCGCCTGGTACGCTCTGTCTCTCGCTAGACTCAGACTGCCTTATGTACACCCTTCCGCTCAGACTAGCCCACATCTGTCGTCCTCTCCTGAGGCGGTTAATCACACCTACCCGCCAAGGTCTACCTGAGGTTAATGACGAGTGGCAGGCTGTAAGGCCAGTTGCAATTCTTCCTTACGAACTAAGACCATAATTCTCTCCTAGGTTGTCAAGAATTTTCCTGCTTCTCAATGTTTTCAGGTGAATGATGGCCCTGTACTTCAACTTCCTCCCCATTCATCTTAAGCACGTGGTACACGAAAACTGTAAACCACGCAACTCTAATATTTACAGTGCTCAGGGCTGTGTTGCTATAGGATCGAGTCCCTTGATCGAATACCCATACCAGTTATTTTGACAGATATATCCACTATGAAACAGTCTGATGTATAGATCTTGTTCAAGCGGTACCAGCTTTGCATCGTGGCCAGAGTATTGCATAATTAACTGAGGGATTTTTGTGATTTACTTCAGTCATTTAAAGATATATCAGTATATTATCTTGAAATAGGCTGCGACTGTTTTCTTCTAAACTCCTTCCCATTCACACCCATCTCATTCAACGTTTAACAAACTCTCAGTATTCAACTTGAGAATCTCACGAAGGTCTTTTGGCATATAATACTAGCATGTTGTCAGGTGGAGGGAAACTGATGTTTCGGAGGAACATATCTCCTCTATCATTAAGATCGAATAATAAGCCAAGCAACAAATCAGCATGAAGCAGGTAGCAAACAGAGGGATATTTTCCTCCGAAATATCGGTTGACTTTATCGGACTCCTCGGAAATGTATTCTAGATGTTGCAATTCTTCAAACTCTTTCTTTATTAAAACCGTCACGACACAACATAATTAAGGTCAGTGCCTAGTGTGGCTCTGCTACATGTTTCGGCTATTAATAGCCATCATCAGGCAAATACATGGCTAACATATATACACCACTGAACTGCAGTATTAATAAAATTGGATAAAATAATATTAATTATATTAAAATGCTTGGCGTAAAAATACAATAAATTATAGTATATAAAACAAAAGTTATAATATAAAACAAGAATAAAATTCTTCGATTAATGTTTTACATCATTGAGTTAGTCGTTGGTTCTTGTGATATTCCTGTGTTCCCACGGACAAATTGGAGTATTCTATATTTTGTGTATATATAATAAACTGATTTGGAGGCTCGTGATATAGATGTAGTAATATTAATGTTAATTATGTAATCGGTGCCTTATCTTACAAAGTATTGTCCGTTCTGTAGAACAACTCGAATATTTGCCTGATGATGGCTATTAATAGCCGAAACATGTAGCAGAGCCAAACTAGGCACTGACCTT
>NW_019738348.1:265506-275471 GCF_002891405.2 Cryptotermes secundus
CATGGAAGTTTGGTATGTGTATGTGTTTATTCTGTGTTCGTACGGCACTGTGTTTAGGTAGAGGCCTTTTGCGACAAGCTAAGTATTCGTTCAAGAAGTCCTACCACCCGTAAAATGATCATTGTTTTTATTTTTTTATTTACATAAAATTAGCAATCAGAATTACATTTGATTCTATAAGCTAATTAGCTGTAGTATTTTTCGTGACGTGGAGAGGGCTTATCCAGAGATAAGTCCTCGTTAACCCTCTCTCAGGTCGGCTGACCAATTCCTTTTTAGTCTTCGTCCATTGTGCGGTTCCAGTAACGGTTGCATTAGTACGTTCTCATGTCCTTCTGTTTTGTTGAGGTATCTTGTGCTTTTCCCTTTTTTGACTTCCTTTACTAGCGGCACTTTCATGTCTTCATGGAGTGTTATATTGGAAACATACCATGGGGCGTTAGTAATCATACGTAGTATCTTTGACTTACATCTTTGGATTGTGAAAATATTGGTGTTGTTAGCACATCCTCATATTTCCACTCCATATACCCAAATTGGTTTTATTATTGTTTTGTAAAGTAAGATTTTGTTGTCTAATGGGAGCCTTGAATTTCTTCCAATTAACCAATGAATATCCTTGATTTTTAAATCCATCTGCTTGCGTTTTTTAGTAATATGTTCGTTCCAGGTTAGATGGTTGTCTAGATGAATACCTAAGTATTTTGTGCTGGGTGATTCAGGTATTTGTATGTTATTAAAGAAAACTGCAGGGCATTGTTCTCTTCTTAGACTGAAGTTTACTTGCACTGACTTGGTTTCATTGATTTCTATTTTCCATGTATTTCTCCACTCCTGTATTTAATTTAGATGATTTTGCATGAAGGTAGCTATTGCTGGATCACGGTATCATCCGCAAATGTGCCCATTGTTGTGTTGGCATTGACTGGTAGGTCTGCTGTATACAGTAAATACAGTAGTGGGCCTAAGACACTGCCTTGTGGCACACCTGATTTTATTGCAAAATTGTTAGATATACTATCATTGATTCTCGTTCTGAAGTCTCTGCTATTTATTTAGGATTTTAGTTAGTTGAAATAAGTGATGGGCAAATATTTTTTGATTTTGTACAGTAGTCCTGGATACCATACCTTATCAAAAGCTTGACTTGCACCGAGGAAGACTGATGTGCAGTATTCATTATTTTCTGTTGCTTGGTGTATTTCGTGTGTTATTTTATGTATCTGCTGTACAGTGGAGTGGTTTTCTCCAAAACCAAATTGATGTGATGGTATCCATTCTTCTGTATTTGGGTCAGACCTTATTATTTTTAAGAGAAGTCTTTCGGGGAGCTTAGATATGATGGCTATTAAACTTATAGGACGTTAGGATGACACACTATTAGGATTTTTCCTGGTTTGAGGATCAGGATTATTTCTGCTGTTTTTAGATGATTTGGCCAGTATTTATGTTTGAGAATAACTAACCCTTTTCTTGACATTTCTTTTAACATTATGAGAGTAACTTCGTCAATGTCAGGTGCTTTTCTTGAATTTAGAAGTGCTATTTCGTTTTGCACATCTTTAACTGTAAGAAATTTTATTTCTGGTATAATGCTGATATTTTCAGATGTTTGTCTTTCTATTTCTTTATCAGTATGGTCATCATATGCTGTGAAAACTGTAGCAAGATATTCAGCAAACCTAGACATAAGAGAAAAGAAGACAACTGAAATAATTATAAAAATTCAAGGGTGCATTAGTTCTTAACTGAATTTTTGTTATTGTCTTAGTTGCCTTATCTTCTCTCCTTCTTTGTGTGTGTTTCAATCATTACTCGTGCTTATTTTATAACTGGTGTTTAAGCTGTTGAGTAAACACTTAAATAAATAAATATGTAATAACAATTATGAAAGAATTTAATTATTGTGTAAGTTTATTGATGTTATGAAATTTACACGTTCTACGGCTTTCAGTGAATTGTGCTGGATGTGAAAATTATTCTGTCTAACTGGTTAAATAGTGAGAAATCCCCAATTAATTATGGCCACTGAGCCATTAGCGCCTGGTACGCTCTGTCTCTCGCTAGACTCAGACTGCCTTATGTACACCCTTCCGCTCAGACTAGCCCACATCTGTCGTCCTCTCCTGAGGCGGTTAATCACACCTACCCGCCAAGGTCTACCTGAGGTTAATGACGAGTGGCAGGCTGTAAGGCCAGTTGCAATTCTTCCTTACGAACTAAGACCATAATTCTCTCCTAGGTTGTCAAGAATTTTCCTGCTTCTCAATGTTTTCAGGTGAATGATGGCCCTGTACTTCAACTTCCTCCCCATTCATCTTAAGCACGTGGTACACGAAAACTGTAAACCACGCAACTCTAATATTTACAGTGCTCAGGGCTGTGTTGCTATAGGATCGAGTCCCTTGATCGAATACCCATACCAGTTATTTTGACAGATATATCCACTATGAAACAGTCTGATGTATAGATCTTGTTCAAGCGGTACCAGCTTTGCATCGTGGCCAGAGTATTGCATAATTAACTGAGGGATTTTTGTGATTTACTTCAGTCATTTAAAGATATATCAGTATATTATCTTGAAATAGGCTGCGACTGTTTTCTTCTAAACTCCTTCCCATTCACACCCATCTCATTCAACGTTTAACAAACTCTCAGTATTCAACTTGAGAATCTCACGAAGGTCTTTTGGCATATAATACTAGCATGTTGTCAGGTGGAGGGAAACTGATGTTTCGGAGGAACATATCTCCTCTATCATTAAGATCGAATAATAAGCCAAGCAACAAATCAGCATGAAGCAGGTAGCAAACAGAGGGATATTTTCCTCCGAAATATCGGTTGACTTTATCGGACTCCTCGGAAATGTATTCTAGATGTTGCAATTCTTCAAACTCTTTCTTTATTAAAACCGTCACGACACAACATAATTAAGGTCAGTGCCTAGTGTGGCTCTGCTACATGTTTCGGCTATTAATAGCCATCATCAGGCAAATACATGGCTAACATATATACACCACTGAACTGCAGTATTAATAAAATTGGATAAAATAATATTAATTATATTAAAATGCTTGGCGTAAAAATACAATAAATTATAGTATATAAAACAAAAGTTATAATATAAAACAAGAATAAAATTCTTCGATTAATGTTTTACATCATTGAGTTAGTCGTTGGTTCTTGTGATATTCCTGTGTTCCCACGGACAAATTGGAGTATTCTATATTTTGTGTATATATAATAAACTGATTTGGAGGCTCGTGATATAGATGTAGTAATATTAATGTTAATTATGTAATCGGTGCCTTATCTTACAAAGTATTGTCCGTTCTGTAGAACAACTCGAATATTTGCCTGATGATGGCTATTAATAGCCGAAACATGTAGCAGAGCCAAACTAGGCACTGACCTTGATATTTGTTGTGCTGTGACAGTTTTAATAAAGAAATTATATATTATAACACAACAGGATGCATGAAATGAAAATCTTCAAACTGTTGTGATATATTTTCACAATGTCTTGTCCTCTGTCAATGCCGTATGGATCCTGCGATTGGAACAAACGAGAACATGGCGCAGCGTCGTGCATGTGACAGGTGCTCCTAACGCATAGTTACAGGACGCATTGTGATCTATGGTGCCATTCTGGTTATGAAAAGTACTGATGGAGCTTCACAAAAACAGAACAGTCTCCGTGAACATGGACGGGTACCGGAGGCAAATAACATTATGGGACGGAAGATAAGTAATTGTGCTACTTACAGAACACCATAACACGAAATGGAAGCCAGGCATATTGCCGATGTGTCTCCCTAGGCTTTTTACATGCAGCTGGCTTTAGCCCAGTGCAGTGCTAGTACAAGTCCCCGCTGTCTGGATTCAAGAAGAGCGGCAAGTAATTAATTGTAAGTTCGAGATCTCTAGTCCACACAAACACGTTCTCTTCATTTCTTCATCCCTTTGTGTCTGTTTATATCATTATGTCCCTGAGAAGGAGCCTTGAAAACTGCTTTAACATCTTCACAACGTAATTGATGTTCTGCTTTTTTACCGGAGTAGACGCAATTGTCTGATGTACCAGCCGTGGCTGGGTTGGCCGCATGTATATTCCGTGGTTCCGAATTCGAATTCTTCATTGAACTTGTCTTCCAGAGTGCCATAGTGATAAAATCGTCGGACTTCCAGCCATTCCCTCATGGAACCCCATGATTAAAGAGAGCGGAGTTTGAACATTACTTCTGTATGCTGTGTTTCCATGTCTCGCTTCTAGGTTGCTCGTTACGTGAAGTATAGCAAGAAATAGCGGGTCGCTGATTACATTTGTATTATAGGAGACAGGTAGGGTGACACTTCTGTTTGACTAACTCATACACATCCTATAATATTTATTTCAGTGGTAAAGCCTCTGTGGTCTAGTGGTCAGAGTTCCTGGTTACAGATTCAGAGGTCCGGGTTCGATTCCCGGCGCAACCAGATTTTCTAAGAAGTAGTGAGCCTGGAACGGGGTCCACCTAGCCTCGTGAAGATAATTGAGGAGCTATTTCAAGGAAATAGCAGCTCCGGTCTAGAAAACCGAAATTAATGGCCGCGGTGATTCGTTGCGCTGACCACTCGACACCCTCTATCCGCTAAAGTTGGCACTAACTTCCCCGACAAGCTGCGGTCGCTCGGTTGGTATAATTCGCTTGCGGACTAAAATCACGGAGTTTGTTTCTTCTTTTGGGAAAAAAAGTAAAAATATCCCTGTAACAGGACTTGAAGGCGTATAAGGTTGTGAGACGTCGAAGATCACACATTTCTTAGGCAGTTGGCTCACAGATGGCCGTGAGATTTTAAGCCTTATGCGCCGGCCGCCCTTTACTCCCAGGAAGATGTCAGTGGGCTCTACCAATTCGACTGAGAACAGCAAAGTCTAAAAACACTGACAGTATTTACATTCGTTGCCGCCGTCAACACGGTGCACTTCCATAAAAAGCAACCGCCCAAATGATCATCAGACTCTATTGTCATATTGTAAACAGTGCAGAAGAACGGCTATATGTATGGCCAGTTTCACTGTGCAGAGAAAAATTCGTGTGTACTTGTTCGGAACGGATGAGAATTCGTGCCCATAGATGTCGAGATGCGGGATATCATGACGTCAGAAGGGAGGTGGAGATCTGCCAGCCGGGTGTGAGTGGATGAATGGCGGCCGCTGGTTGTTTTGTTAGTAGTGGTTTTGAATCCTTGCTGTTTGAAATTGCATGCGGCTGGATGCAGTGCAAATTATCCTTTCCTCCATCATAAGCATTTAGCCTCGAGTAGTTACAGAGTCACAGAAAATAGAAATGGGTTGTTTTTACCGTAGTTTTAATGCTATGGCGTCCTGTCGAGGGCTCCGAATGTTCTTGTACGAGTAGTTTCGTTTCAGCCGCTCGCCTTGTTTGGGCCATGTACGAGTAGACCTGGTAGCAGCTGCAGGCTTCCGGGACTTAACTTACAGTTTCCTTCACTGCGAGAGAAGCTTATGTACAATCTCAGCTCACGAGAAGAGCAGGGCCTCGCAACTCCACCAATATGCAGCCAATCGGATTTGAAGTCTTCTGAACTTAAGACAATAGGCTTTGTTCATATAAGCCTATAATTCCGAACTTCGGACTTAAGTAAAGGGTATGTGCTTACATTCGTACATTAAATATAATATGACTATCATAATATAGTTCGGCTTATTATCGTCTCTTGAACTTTCAAAGACCTGTGGTTATGTATGTATGTACTTACTTACTTACTTACTCATGGAGCTGAGCCCTTCTGAAGGAGCCGCCAATTCTGCAGTTACTCAAGAATTTCCCAGCATTATATAGAACCCGAAGGTTCATTACCGTGTTCACAAGAGCCCTCCACTGGTCCCTATCCTGAGCCAGATCTGTCCAATCCATACCATCCCATCCTATCTCTCTAAGATTCATTCTAATATTTTCCACCCACCTACGCCTTGGTCATCCCTGTTGTCTCTTTCCTTCTGGCTTTCCCACCAATATCGTATAAGAGTTCCTAGGTTCCCCCATTCGTTCTACATGACCTGCCTACCTCATCCTCCTTGACTTGATCATTCTAATTATACTTGGAGAAGAGTACAAGTTATGAAGCTCCTCATTATGCAGTTTTCTCCAACCTCCTGTCACTTCATCTCTCTTCGGTCCAAATATTCTCCTCAACACCCTGTTCTCAAACACCCTCAGTCTATGTTCCTCCCTTAACGTCAAAGACCAAGTTTCACACCCATACAGAACCACAGGCAAAATTATAGTTTTGTGTATGCTAATTTTTATGTTTTTGGACAACAGACGAGAAGACAAAAGGCTCTGGACTGAATGGTAGCAAGCATTACAATCGCCTCTTAATTTCCTCCTGAATCAGGTTTCGATCTGTTATCGATGTTCCCAGTAATATACTAAATATCTGTATTCTTCCTACGGATTGTGCTTCTGTGTTTCTTGTGATTCTCACAATATACAAAATTAACTGGCTGGTATTTGTTAGCAGATACAGAATGTGTTTCCTGTTAGTTAGTTAGATATTAGTAAGGCCGCACCATAGCTCAAGCGGTTAGTCTCTGGCTTCACACACCGCGGCAGCCCGGGTTCGATCCAGGGTCTGGTCAAGTGGGATTTATGGTGGACAAAGTGGCGCTGGGGCAGGTTTTCTCCGAGTACTTCGGTTTCCCTGCCAATCTTCATTCCACCAATTGCTCCACAATCACCCTCACCTATCATCTGGGGCTGGTACAATAGGCCAGAAGTGGCCGCAGTACAAGGGACTTAGTCCCACCCCACTAGCAATGAAAAAATTAGATGTTAGTAAGATGCGTTATATAGCAGCACAGCGCGGCCTGAACAGCTGAACAACGACACTGCAGTCCTCTTCTTGAAACAACGGAACCACCACGTGACATACACTCAACTTCCTTTAAAGAGAAGAAGTATAAAGACACGAACCAAATTGCTTCTAGATCTTAACAGAATGCTTTCTAAACATTACTCTGTTGTAAATAGATGAATTATAATAATTTATAAATGCTTCAGCAGATTCATGCACATCTACACACGAAAACTGCTATTACAATGTCGTAGGTACAAAATATTGTAGCCTTTAACAATTATTAAGATAAACTCATAAATGTAATGTGTTGGCTTAGAGTTGTTTAATGCCGAACCAAATGGTACACATACACACAGTTATACTCTGCTTTGAAGGATTAGCTGGAGCTTATATGAACTAGTGCGCAGATATGCCTCATCCGACGGGAAATAGTGACTTATGCTCAAAATATATCGCCTTTTTTTTTAAATCCGTGGTTGCTACGGCTGCGTCGAACTCATACATTTTTCCTCTTTTTTTCTTTTTTTCATTTTCAGAGCCATTCAAGCGAATATTGTATTAGTGAATTATTACGACCTGTCAAGCAACTACATTACGTGTTTCAATTATTGTCTGTAATAAATTATTGGCGCTTATCCCAGGAGAATCCACAACTGCGTTATACATTTATATTACATGTGGCACTTCATCATAGGGCGGACTTTCGTATCTCAGTGGTAGTAGCGTCCTTTCCGCTGGTAGAGAATATAGCTGGCAGTAAGCTAGTATATTCTAAAGGTTCTGACGATGGTGGATGACACACAGACTTACTTGGTTTTTGGACATTTTCCATCGTCCGGAATTCTAGGTAATAGAGGACACGACGTTTCGGAAACTGGACCTGTTTCCGTCTTAAGATAAGAAAGGAAGACACCTACTCAGTTGGGCCCCTTATAAAGAGCTAATCTTAGAGAATTGTCTTTTTTTTTTTTACTTTTCCCATCGTCCAGTGATTGAGATTAGCTCTTTCTAAGGGCCCTAACTGAGTAGGTGTCTTCCTTTTTTCACCTTAAGACAGAAACAGGTTCAGTTTCCGAAACGTCGTATCCTCTATTACCTGGAATTCCGGACGATGGAAAAAGTCCAAAAATCCTTGCTTAATTCCCGTTGAATAGTAAATAAGAATGCTTTAAAATTATATGAAATCCTGCACGTTTGCAAATATCTCAGGAAAACTATTACGTTCACGATGATACCATATCGACTCTCATTCAGAAAACTTACCCTGGAAAATTTTGGTGACTGACAAGTAGGGAGACTGAGTAACTGAACTAGCGGGCCGTCCCGTAGCTCAAGCGGTTAGACGCTGGCTTCCCACCGCGGCGGCCCGGGTTCGAGCCAGGGTCTGGCCAAGTGGGATTTGTGGTGGACAAAGTGGCGCTGGGGCGGGTTTTCTCCGAGTACTTCGGTTTCCCCTGCCAATCTTCATTCCACCAAATTCTCCATCATCATAATCACCCGGGGGCAGGCTACAATAGACCAATCAGTGGCTACCGTGCCAAGTGGACCCAGTTGGACTCCACGCCCCACTAAGCGAATTAAAAAAGAACTGAAGTAGCGAACGTATGTTATAAAATATTTTTCCTTATATCTGTTGAGCAAACTGCACGGGAAGTGATAAACCTCACTTCGATATTCCTGTTCGATGTCACTACTGTACTCAGGCGGCTATTTTATGTTAATAGCTAATTACCACGTAGTAAAATTCACATATCGTCGCAAAAAATCAGTTTTACCTACATTTCACCATACAAGTATTTGGTCCTTGAATACTCCTTATTTTTAACTGCTTACTTAATCGTTGCTTATTGCTTAGTCTGAAAATATTAGTTTGCCTTAAGTATTGCTGTACAGAAAGCAAGGTCATGCACAGACGCTAGTTTACGATTCAGTCATTTCTTAACAAATTTACAGCGGTTACATGAATGCAAATAATACTGCAAGGAAGTGAACTTAACCCCGTAAGCTACATACAGTACAGTCTTGAGGATTCTTAGGAAATAAAGGATGGATACCTTCCTCCGTATCTATAAGTGTTCATGGTACGTGTATATAGAGATGGACCGCGTCGGCTTGCGTTCACGAATTTCGTATCAAGATATAACATTTAAGATTTGAGGCTTTCACGGCGGTGACTATGAAGAAAGCAGTCTTCTGGGATTTGGCACCGTGTATATGTGGTGTTAGCCGACGTTTCGGAGGAACGTATCGCCTCGATCTTCAGGGTAGAAGAAAAAATATAAGAAATTTGCAAGCGAAGAGACCGTGAGAACCGGTAAAAGCAGACTCAGTCTGCTTCATTTGCACTGAATTTTTTGTCGTGCAATTCGGCGTTATCTGAGGCGGATTGATTTATTTTTCTTCTTGGCATGTTTTAATTTGACTTGGGCAAATCATTGTTTTGTTGTTGTACGTATTTTATTGATTTGATACTTTAAATTATAGTTTATTTGTACCGTGGGGGCTTGTTTATTTGTTTTTGTAAGCTGGCTTTGATTGTTGTACCTTGTGTCTCAGGGTTTATTGATTTTTATTATTTATTTTTATTTCCCGATTTCGGAGGAGTTAGGTATTTATTTTAGTTACTGTTTCATTAGTTTCAAAAGCAGACTCAGTCTGCTTTTACCGGTTCTCACGGTCTCTTCGCTTGCAGATTTCTTATATTTTTTCTTCTACCCTGAAGATGGAGGCGATACGTTCCTCCGAAACGTCGGTTAACACCACATATACACGGTGCCAAATCCCAGAAGACTGCTTTCTTCATANGTGGCGTCTTTTAGGAAAAAAAGCTCCACTTCTATTCAGCTTGTAGTTGATGGTATTCATTTTGTAGACCACTATGAATTTGCCAACGCATTTGCTAATCACTTTCAGTCAATATACAATAGTTCCTCTCCAGGGGTCTTCCCCTCCCTTTCATCATCATCATTTGGATCTCTATCTTTATCACCTATTTCTGATTCAGACATTTTTAAAGCCCATGATTTATTTCAACCGTCTTCCAGTGCATACACTCATCTATCTCCTCCTCTCACTCGCACTACATGTTTCGGCACAAAAAT
>NW_019738348.1:275507-339066 GCF_002891405.2 Cryptotermes secundus
AATAACAAATTCACGTTACAGATACACACACGATAGTGAAAGAGTGCTCCAACAGAAGAGGATAGGTGTGACTCGCGTAGTGAGATACGATGTAGCGATGAAAAATCCTGAACAATTTTAATATTTTTAACATTTAACATTTATCAATATATATGATAAATATATATTTTAGTTATTTTAATATGAAGACAGGGCATGCAATGAACTAGTTTAGCGTAAATTGAATAAGCACCTGAAGATGGCATTTTTGTGCCGAAACATGTAGTGCGAGTGAGAGAAGGAGATAGATGAGTGTATGCACTGGAAGACGGTTGAAATAAATCATGGACTTAAATCAGTGCAACAGGATGCTAAAATATAACATTTTTAAAGCCATTGCACGTCTGAAACCATCCAAATCTGTCGGTCTTGATAACATCCCTGCATTTGTCATTAAGGGGTGTTCTGATATACTCGCACCTGTCCTGAAGCATATTTTCAGTCTTAATCTATCCCAACAGTGTATTCCTGCATTATGGAAGCAAGCGGCAGTTGTTCCTGTCTCTAAGAGAGGCAATAGTGCCTCAGTCAACAACTGCAGACCTATTTCGATTTTTAACAATTTTTCGAAATTATTTGAATATGTTATCCATGACCATGTTTCGCACGACCTCAAGTTGAAATTAAATACCTGCTAGCATGGTTTCGCAAAATGTAAATCCACCACACCAATCTAGTCACTTATCTTGATTTTATTACTCCCCTAGTTGGCTCTCAACGTCAAGTGGATGTCATTTACTTTGACCTAACTTCTGCTTTCGGCCTCGTTCCCCATTTCTTGGTTCTTCACAAACTGAGTGCCCTTGGATTTTCTGGTGGTTATGTACACTAGATACGCAGTTACCTACCTGACAGACAGTCGCTGGTCCGTAATGGTGAAACTATTTCATCGCCCTTTGAAGTATTGTCCGGTGTTCCACAGGGATCTGTTCTTGGGCCTCTGCTTTTCAATGTCTACATAAACGGCACTCCAGTTACCTACTCTTTGCAGATGACATTAGAATTTACCGTGCTGTTAGCTGTCCTGGCCGATCACGGTAGCCGAGCGGTCTAAGGCATGCACTGTCTTCGCTTGCTCGGACGCCGGAATCTTGGATTCGAATCCCACTCAGGGCATGGATGTTTAATTTGTGTGTGTGCGTTTTTTTGTGTTTGTGTACAGGTAGAGGCCTTGCGACGAGCTGATCACCCGCCCAAGGAGTCCTACCGTATGTCTAAGATCTAGAAAAACCGAAGCGAACGAAGAAGTTCGTGGAGGTAGGCCTAGGCCCACTGGGGCTGTAGTGCCAAGGGAAAAAATTAGCTGTGCTGAAGATTGTAATCTTCTGCAATCTGACGTTGACTATATACGTAGCTGATGTGCAGCGAACTGTATGAAACTCAACGTTAAAAAAACCAAAGTCATCACGTTCTCCAGGAAAACTAACTATTTGGTATACGAGTACAAACTTCTTCATTTCACTATAACTCGAACTTATTCAGTGAAAGACCTGGGCGTATACCTTGACTATAAATTTAATTTTCATGATCATGTTAATTTTATTTTTTAACACTGTATTAAGATGCTAGGCATAATTCGCAGTATCACCTTTAACTATTCAACCCTTGGATGCATGTTCATATTATACGTTACTTTGGTTAGATCCAAGGTTGAATACGCTTCAGTAGTTTGTAATTCCATTACGTCAACTGATGCAAACGCATTCTGCAGAAATTTACGGCTCTTTGTTTTAAACGATTGTTTTCCTCAAGTAGATTACTGTTACGGTTTTGCTTTAGAACAATTGAAATCGCACACCTTGCAAAAGAGAGATATCATCTTGATGCCCTCTTCCTTATTCACGTTTATCGTGGTTCTATACTTTGCCGTTCTGCTTTGGAAATTTTTGGCCTTGGGGTTCCTGTTCGATATATCTGAGACTTTCCTATGTTCAATGTCTGTTTTGTTAGTAAAAATTGCCCCTCTGCTAGATGCGTTTCTGCTGCTAATATTATTTGTAGGGACGTCGACGTCTTTGGACCAAGAACTCTGTTGATGAAACATATCTTATTCTGAATTAATTAAATTAGTATTATTATTACCATTATTTTTATTAATTTCGTTATTACTATTGTATGCTGCTCTATTTGAAACTAAAATTCTCACATTGCGGCTTTGTCTGTGTATGTTTGCTTCTGTATCTTTATTCATGCTGACTGTGTAATTAATATAGACTGTCATTTTTGTATTTTGTTTTTTAATTATTTTTATGTATTTCTCTATTCGTGCTAGCTTTGTAATTGGCCTCTGTGCTGTTAAGTTTGCACGTAAATAAACAAGAAATTGCATTAATAGTTCTTTTGTTACTCACATAAGCGGAGGCGCTGTTATCGCTTTCTCCTAGTTCTTCTGTCAAGTTAATTTAGAACTGTCAGCATCTCAAGGAGACTTTGTTCCATGTTGCAGCCAGTACACGATGTTTCCTAGACGATTGTTCCATGAATTGAATTTGTCTCTACCTAAGGAGCAAACAGAATAGGTTTTTATATGGTTGATAGAAATAGGAATAATTTTCTACAAGTAAAAGTTTTACAGAAGTTGAGATGTTGAATTTCGAAAGAATAATCTGAATTAAGATCGTGCCTAATTCTATTCCTGCAATGGCGTAACAATATCCATTATCTAATTATTGGATTGGACTTGTTGCAAACCTTTAAATTCCATTATTTTCAGATACAAGTAGCATGAGCCATTTGTCTATGGAAGTATGTAAAATATAAAGTGTGCTATGTTTTACGATTAAAATGAGAAAAAAAATATTGTTTGTCAGTTAGAGTCCAGGAACTTTTGCGGCAGTGCTGTGAGTATGTTGGTTAAACTGAATCGTCTCTTCGATTTATTCGTATTTCCAGACTCTCGTTGAAGTCTTGGGGTTTTCTTCATGTATTCTCTTGTTTTACGGTATATATTGGAAATTAATATAATTATCTTCCGTGATAATTCCAAATGCCGATCACAGATGTCACGCAGTCCAACTGTCTTCGCCCGTTCAAATACTGGGATCGTGGTTTCGAATCCCACTAAAGGCATGGATGTCTGTGTGCGTTTATTCTGTGTTTGTGCTGTCCTGTGTGCAGATAGCAGCCTTGCGACTTGCTGATCCCCTGTCCAAGGAGTCCTACCGACTTTGTAAAAGATCATGGAACTGAAAACGCGGCCAAGGTCCAACAAAGAGTTGTAGAACCATAGATAGGTAGATAATTCCAAATCTTGCTCCTATAGCTATTTTTGCTAAAACAAAATTCGATTTACTCGAATACAGCCAAGGTTTAAAGAAGATATCGCATGTTATATCCTACATCAGCCGTGTCAAACGTGCGGCCCGCGTTCCGCATGAGGCCCCCATAGCCACAAAGTGCGTCCCCTCCACTTTTAGAGCTAATTGATATTAAAATCAATATTAAAATTTTAGTAGAAATATTTTTTGTAACGACAATTTTTCCAACAGACCGGAAGACAAGAAGTCTCACGCAGACATAAATTAGCAGGCTGCAGGAAAAGTGATTCTGAGAATTGCAGAAGGGGTTGTCCAACTAACGGTTTGTAAAGTGCGTGAAGGACAAACTATTGTATTTCAGAAAAGAAAATTTATAAAAGCTTGTAGTTGAATTTTCAGCGCACTTTCTCAGCTGTAAATATGTATTTTGCTTCCTTTAGACCAGACATGTCAAACTCAACTTGTACAGAGAGCCACCTCAGCCCTATAAATAATAGTCCAGGGCCGCACATCAAAATATAAATATACATTAGATTTTGATATAAGGAAATTTAATTCTATTTATTATTTAGGAATAATTTCAATATAATTACCTAAAGTCACATATCTTACAGTTTTAAAAAAACAAGAGAATGCCATTTTTGACAAGTATCAAACAGCTTTCAATATAGACTTGAAAGGATTCTGACGATGGTGTATACTGTACTTCTTTTGGCTTAGTTATTGGCTTAGTGCAGTGATTGAGACTAGCTCTTTCTAAGGGGCCCAACTGAGTAGGTTTATCCTTCCCTATCCACCTGAAGACGGGGACAGATCCAGTCTCCGAAACGTCGTGGGTTTTTTTTGTCTTTTACATATCAGACGATGGGTGAAGTCGAAAATAAGCCAAAAGAAGTACAGATTTCAATATGTAACAAGAGAGATTACACAAGAAATTATGTTAGAAANAAGAAAATTTATAAAAGCTTGTAGTTGAATTTTCAGCGCACTTTCTCAGCTGTAAATATGTATTTTGCTTCCTTTAGACCAGACATGTCAAACTCAACTTGTACAGAGAGCCACCTCAGCCCTATAAATAATAGTCCAGGGCCGCACATCAAAATATAAATATACATTAGATTTTGATATAAGGAAATTTAATTCTATTTATTATTTAGGAATAATTTCAATATAATTACCTAAAGTCACATATCTTACAGTTTTAAAAAAACAAGAGAATGCCATTTTTGACAAGTATCAAACAGCTTTCAATATAGACTTGAAAGGATTCTGACGATGGTGTATACTGTACTTCTTTTGGCTTAGTTATTGGCTTAGTGCAGTGATTGAGACTAGCTCTTTCTAAGGGGCCCAACTGAGTAGGTTTATCCTTCCCTATCCACCTGAAGACGGGGACAGATCCAGTCTCCGAAACGTCGTGGGTTTTTTTTTTTCTTTTACATATCAGACGATGGGTGAAGTCCAAAATAAGCCAAAAGAAGTACAGCTTTCAATATGTAACAAGAGAGATTACACAAGAAATTATGTTAGAAATAGTAAAACATTGAATTTCCTCCAGCCTGCTAATGTATGTCTGCGTGAGACTTCTTGTCTTCTGCTCTGTTGGAAAATTGTCTTTACAAAAAATATTTCTACTAAAATTTTAATATCGATTTTAATATCAATTAGCGCTAACAGTTGAGGGGCCGCACTTTGTGGCTATGGGGGCCGCATGTTTGACACGGCTGCTTTAGATGTATATAAAAGACTCGGTTAAGGTTGACGCGGGCCAAGTCGTGTAATACATCTCTGGAAAAGTAATCCTACTGGACATGAACCAAAGTTTGAAAGCCAGTAGAACTGCCCCATTGGTGTTATTTGGGGCCAGATCGGTCTATTTCAAGTCCATTATCAATAAGGTTCCGTTTTCTTCTCGATCTACGATATGACTTATTTCGAGGAGGCCTTTCGGCCACACTCCTGAACGCACGAATTATTTCTTTTGCTTGGTGTCCAGTCGATTGGACGTCCTCCTTCCGCCTATCTTAGAAATACGAGGCAATTAGGGCAAGTTGAAAGCCTATTTTTATTTTATATTTGTCGTTTCATGCATAGGCACTTCATTTTGGGTCAAAATATGCTTCTTAATATTTAAAAGCTACTTTTTTTCCTTGGCACTATAGCCCCAGTGGGCCTAAGCCTACCTCCATGAACTTCTCCCTTCACTTCGGTTTTTCTCGATGTTACACATTCGGTAGAACTCCTTGGGCGGGTGATCAGCTCGTCGCAAGGCCTCTACCTGTACACAAACACAGAAAAACGCACACACACAAACTAAACATCCATGCCCTGAGCGGGATTCGAACCCACGATCCCGGTTCCCAAGCGAGCGAAGACAGTACATGCATTAGATAGCTCGGCTAACGTGACCGGCCATTTAAAGCTGCTATGTGTATATTTATATAGGCCTGCAGTAAATTATATATTTTTTCGATATTTCCAATAATATTTTCCCTCGATTTTCTATTCATAAAAATTATTTGGTAAATGTTGCCTCTGGTATGTTTGAAATTTGCTGCGTACAGTTGTGTTGCAGGTTGGGCTGTTACTTTTTTCCTAAAATACGGTTTTGTAGAAATTCAGTTTTTGTAGTTCTTTCTTCGGAACTTCATTAGTTAGTTGCCTCTGTCCGTCTGTCTATTCATCCGTTCGCCCAACTACAGTAATCAGCTTCAGACCTACATTATTGATTGCGTTCAGTGAAACGCGGTATTAATGTCATGCCACTGGAAGCCATCCAATGTTGGTGCTCTCTCTCTCTCTCACTCATTTGCTGTCTTCAGTGTGTCGATATGATGACTGTGAGATTGAACCTTACTCGTGTCGTTCGTCGTATGGTTCGAAATTGCGTCCCGTGGTAAGGGTAACAACTGTAACTCACTCTTTACTGTTAATTTAGTGTTATATTTATCACGATAAACTGTGATGTCAATGAAGAATCCAGCAGGAGACGCGTATTTAAAGTTTATTCTTCTGTTGTAAGAAGTCGTCGGACATGGCTGTACGAATAATATCCATTTTGGGATTAGTAGTGCTTTCCATTTACTTCTTCCAACTTCCAGCATCAAAAGAATTTTAAACATAATGTTTCGGAAGTTGCAGTTATTACTATTATTATTATTATTAGTAGTAGTGGGATGAGACTAAGTCCCCTTGGTACTGCGGCCACTGTCTGTCCTACTGTACCAGCCCCAGATCATAGATGATGGTGATTGTGGAGCAATTGGTGGAATGAAGATTGGAAAGGGAAACCGGAGTGCTCGGAGAAAACCTGCCCCAGCATCATTTGTCCACCATAAATCCCACATGACTAGACCCGGGCTCGAACCCGGACCTCCACATTTGAACGCCAGCAATTAACCAAATGAGCTTTGGCGCGGCCCTTCTGGAGTTTTATCTTCTGTCATCCTCACGTGAGCGATATCTATTCATTTTGGTCTGGCAGAAAGATCTAATCTAGATTACAGATAATGAGAGGGAGTCATGTCGGACCCAGCTGCACGGAGACACAGCAACTGAGATCGAGAACAGGTCTTATTATCGGAAAGTTTTATTTCTATTTTTGAGAATATTGAATAGTAGACAAAGCTCAAAATCCAGTAATACTGAGTTTAATACACCATCGTCAGAATCGTTTAGAATTAGTTTAATGTTTCAGTTATTAAACTGTCTTTAGAGAGTACATATAGATTCTACTTTCTTTTCATAATATTTCAACTTAATTTCTAGGTTTCCTTTCATCTTTCTGTATCATAATGTTAGTAACTGTAAAATCATTTTCGGTCAGTAATGGAATTATGCAGACGAAGAGCTGAATACTGTATATTCATATGTGGCATCAAACACACTCAGAAATTATCGACTGGAATAACTGAAACACCATGTGGATGCTCTCAGTAGATAAACGGATTCGGTGTTTGGACCCTCATTAATCACTCTGCCACTCTCTTGTCTCGAAGCCGAGAACAATGATTTCCCCCTCTGTGAATATTATCCTTTGAGGTAAAGTTTCAGTATCGCTAAACTCATCAAGAAATTTCCTGTTCCATATTTCTGTTTGCAGAACTGTGTTCCGCAGTGTTTAACGTAAGCTATAATTACCATAGACCATTAGGATAAGTTACAAAAAAGAGGTTACAGTAAGGTGACACAAATAAATGTCAGTTACCTGTGTTGATTTATGATAATGAAGATACAGTAATCACTAAATGAAAAGAGACTAAAATACAGATGGCTGAAATATCTCTTGAGAAACCCTTCAGTTTACACTCCAGAGGAGGAGAAAATAAATAAATAAATATATAAGATCAGGTGTAAATATTTGAGCCGAGCAAATAAATAGAAGGATACAAATTGAATCGAAGAAGCATTTATCACGAAACCCGATTCTACCGTACATAGCAATAAATTTGGAGCAGAGAGAGAACAAACAGCAGTTTAGAACCAGCTTAATACTTTATAATTATTCAGTTCACAATTAATTCATTTCTAATAAAGTATAAATAAATTTTAGGCTTTAGATATGTATCTGGTAATCACTGTCTTACATAGTACCAGCATAACAGGATATGTTACTTCAAGAAATGTAAAAACCTTTGAGTTAGTTCCCTCGTCGCCTCTGGTAGATGGGGGAAATATCAGGTACCGAGGGCCGACCTCGTTGGCTGAACTGGGCTGATAGCACGCACCAGTACCGGTAGCTGTATGGCGACAGTAGAAATTAAAATGGGACGCACAATGGACCAGTAACTGGTCTAAGTGCATGGGGAAACCCACCCCGTCTAATAATAATAATAGTTCCCTCGTCAACTTCAGTTCTGCGGGAAACAACTATATCTGCACTACAGCACCACTACAATTTCAAATTATATCGCCCAGGAAATATTAACAGATATTTCATGGCAGAACTCATAAAGCCTCCAGTCCTATAGCACAGACTTTAGTTCCATAAGTCTTGCTCTGTTAATTACTATGCACCGAGTTTAGATGTTGGCTTCTTAATTCTGTGGTCGTTACAAAAGAAATCAACTCATACTGTCACGTATAGGAGGTACGCGTGACGAAATGACGGGTTCTAGTTCGGATTTGTTATCTCTTCATTTGCAATCTCTCTTAATTACATTTAATACAGCGCTATCGCTGATTTACACACCGTTGCACACCCACTAGGATTCTCAGTGTTCGCTAGTCGTCTCCTGGCAACGGATCTCAACATAGAAACTAGCACTTCAGATCGCTATGAGGTCTTCTTATCGTTTCTTGTTCGATCACCCTGGAACCTAGGAACTCAATTGAAAACTCTCCTGGACCCTTAACTACATTGCACTGCACTGCACTGCACTCTGCACACCCACCACGGAAAACACAGTCCGTATTGTTGATTACGTCACAGCGTTACATAACACGGTCCGATATGCGAAAATGTGTTTACCGAACCGTTGCCTAGAAACGGATTGCATAACGCCGTTGTTATATTGTAGCGTATGTGTATTACTTAGAAACGTCTGTTTCTGTGGCTCAGCTGTTCTTGCATGGGGCAAATACGCCACAATATTTTTGTTCCTGCCTCTATGTCCACCCCCATCTGCAACCAGTTCGCATAAAAAATCGATATATTACAAATGCACAGATATTTATAGCCTGCAGTCACGTTAATTAGCCCATATGTGAATAATACACTCACTGACAACGCACTGAAAAAACAATGCTCAACTTCTGCGTTTCCTAACACTGCGGAATTGTCGCCATGGGAAATCTAAGCGCACTTGAAGGCACTATATTAAAATAGGTTAATTTATCAGGGTTTGAGCAATATGCTGCAAGGTGCAGTCTGTGTATATAGTCTTCTTGCCATTCTGAGAGACGTTTTAACTTGACTACCAAGTGCTGTGGGCAAGGCCGTTAAAATGTACTGCTATAACTTAGGTTTCTAATCTTCCCAATTTAATGTGTCTTCTACTGGCTTTACCCTCATTTAGATGAAATGCTTTCGGCTAAAATGATTCTTGGAGGTTAGTCTCTGGACTGGGAACCAGAAATTTTCGAAGATAAACTCTGCAGAACATTAGTTACTCAGTGTAGTGGTAAAAATATGATGCCCGCGTAGTCTCCAAGATTTATTCATAGAGAAACAGATTTGGAGAAGTTGATTTGATTTTGTTCGATACACTTCAATATTCATGAACTACTCCAGTGGATATCTTTAGCTTAGTTTGGGTCTTTACGATTATTTGCAATTTACTTGCAGGCCGATGTTATTTGGTTTATTTACGACACTACGAAAATGATACTTCACTACTGCGTGGTTGTGCATGAATGTGGCATGGATGTAATGGAATGAACACTCCTATTAGATCCAGATTCCCTCTTTAAGGAACACATGTATCTTCCAGGACTTCAACTGAGACAACCGAAACAATTTATAAACTTCAAGAATTTCAGAACGTTCAGCTCAATAAATTGATATTTCATATGCAAATGCTAAGCGAGATATCAAAGGAAAAAATAAATGCAATCTTTTGGTAAGACAGAAGATTCATAAAAGTTTCAATAACTTTCAGTAAGTTTCAAATAACTGTCGATAATTTAGAGCGTAATACAAATAGAGATATTTGGATTTTTTAGATTTTTTTTTTTACGTCTGGGCAAATTCGCTGTGTGAATTATACTAGCNGCCGTATAAACTGTCGATAATTTAGAGCTTAATACAAATACAGATCTTTGGATTTTTTAGATTTTGTTTTCCGCGTCTGGGCAAATTTCGCTATGTGAACTATACTAGCATCATAATGCCAGTGTTTATTTAGTACTCCTACAGTAGTTCAAAATTAGATATATATTTCTCTCCTTGTAAGGTAGACAGCCAGGCCTACTTTGCCAAACACAGTGTCCAATTAGTCGCATATACGTGTATAACCTATGGATGAATATTGGGTTGGTGCTCTTTGACATTGCTCGCATGTTTAAACTGAACTCAGCCTTCAAGCTGAGGAAGTTTTCGCATCAAAATAGACCATGACTCCCTGTCCTCACCTTTCAACAGTGAGTAATACATCATCATTAACTCTGGCGTCCGCAATATCCAGGACGTAATGAGACCACCGATAATAAAAGAAACTTCAGGATGAAAGTCCTCATTTGGCTCCTAGTTCACTTTCCTCGTTAGGCATTATATTGTACCATACAGGCCATCTCACAGCGAAAAAGGAGTCATTCTCTCTGTCTTCCTTAACTTCAGTAAAGTTTAATTGTTGTCTCTTAACAGCTATGTGTTTGACGTATGTGAAGTTACATTATTTTAACGAANTAATTGGAGCTAAACAAACATGAAAGCTAGAAAAGCATTTATTTCAAGTTTATTCAAAACAGATTTCTTACGAATGACAATGGCCTCAATCCCGGGCTTATGCAACGTGTTAGCAGAGCTCTCTTGCATTCTTAAGTCATGTGATTCGATTTCTGAGAAGGTACCCTCACCTTTTCCCTGTTCCTACCTGGGGCAGAATCAGATACAAAGCAATGCCATTTCATCCCAATTACAGTCATTTTATCAAAATTAATTTCACGCTACATTAGTTCAGAAATTATTACAGTATCGCATAATTAACTAAATACCAAACAAATTAATTCGCTTCTGAGCGCTAGGCACGCGAACATCTGCGTAAATGAAACCCATACAAAGACAGATGCTACTGTAACAATATGCTGCTGAGAAAGATAACATTTAAATCTAGTCATTCGGTAGAATAATATAAAATTATATCAGAGTAACTGAGATAACTCTGCGCTGAAAATGTTTCATAAAAGAGTTGCAGCGGCACAGTTACCGTATTCCATTGAACAGAAAGATCGAAGTAGCAGAGTGCACAGGACCCGTGGTTCTCACAGAGGCAGTAATGAATGGTACTATCATCTGAAAGAGAATTCTCTACAAATCACACAAAAGTGTAACGGTTATAAATCATGGTGTGCATCTGTGTCTTGTTTATTGTTAATCAGTCAAAGAGGAAACAACACAGTATGTTCTTAACAGTAGACTTAAAATATGGCCCTTCTCTAATGTCGTCCAAAGATTTCAACACGTGAATCGGTGTTATAGATAAGACATGGTTACAAGAGATATTTTCTAGGGGGTTTGTAGGAGCACCGCCCTAGTCGTTACACTTTCTGTTGCAATACAATTCAAGAGCCAACATTCTGAATTCACTGTCGTTTCTCGGTAGGATAATTAATGGTTTCGGTAGTGTAAGGATTTATCTCGGGGAATATTGCGCGCGAAAACAGTGGACACGGTATAGGTCAATGAATTACACGGGTGAGGACAACGTGAATTGGTGCAGTCGCTAACAGATTCTTAATTGACTGACACAGGATCAATTTATTAGTTCACTGGCAGTCGAATAATAATAATATGACACTTCTGCAATTATATAACTGCGATAGCTTGTCACACATGGTTTAACCTTGAATGAATGAATGAATGAATAAATTAAAGTATAAGGGGTGGGCCTTCTCGGCCCTTTCACCGCGACCTACAGTGATCTATTGTGCTTCCCCTTTTGATTATTCCCTCAGCAATCCTATACTTCATTCGAAGCGCAGGATTTTGTAGGTGGGGGCGTCGAAATAGTCACTTGGTTCCATAAAGTATTGACCCAAGCTGGTTTAACCTTACTAACATACAAAAGCTAGTGGTACTGTCCTAGAAGTACAACTGCGAGACGCAGAACTGTGAAAGTAGAACTACAAGCCGAAATGCAGTTAACAGACACAAGTACAAATAGAAGAAGTCGTAGGAGAAGTCTAGAACTGGCCTCGGCACCAACAAAACGGACTCAAACTCTGTAGGCGTGGGTTGCCTAAATCTCATTTGAAATACTAATCTCTGGTTGGGTTCCCGCGGACACCCAAATGCTTATAACAATCGGACTGTCAATTTTGAAAAGCGAATGTGAATTCTGAGTAACAGAGCGAGCCACGCTGGTGAATCCCACAAAAGTGTCACATTATGAGGAGGCGAGATTATCGTGTTGAACACCATCTACCCGCTTCCGTGACTCAAAGAACGAGGGCACACCAAGGAAACTGGGAAACGTAACGCAACCTTAATTTGCGAAAATTGTTATGAGACTAAGTAGAAAACGTGGAACAGAATGGGGCAGAATAATGTGAGGAAACGGCAACGCAATTGCAACACAACTCGCGGAAGACTAGAAAACTCGATTTCCAAGCAACTGAGCAAGCCAATCTTTCCTAATGTCAGCTGTTCTAAGGTAGTACCGTGATTCTTTTGCTTCTTTAGATGGCACGAAAAATTTATAAAGCTGTTAATTTTGTTTTTGTGAAGTTCATTGAATAGGAGCCTAGTATATATGACAAACGCCAAACTGTGCTACGCAGGACAAAATAGATTTGGCTTGGGAAAAAATTTCTCATGAAATGAAGGAGTCTGGATCCTGGTTAAATCCTCTCGAAGCAATATAAGCACCTGAGTTTCAATTTTCATTAAAGAACGGATATACCAAATGTTTCTTTTCTTGATATAGCATTTAAGCGTCCCGTTTGCGTTAATATACAATTTATATCACATATATTTCCTTCTTAAATGCAATTTGTTATCTAGTCGCCCTTCTTCCACACTACGTATTCCGCTGTGTACTGCCATCATCAGGTGTCTTATATCTTTCTAAAATTGTTGCACTATATGTCAAAATTTCGTATCGCGTGTGAACGAGACATTCCTGATTAAAAAAATTGACCATAATTAAAACTAATTAAATTAATTAAGATCCCAATATTTTCCTTCAGGTCGTCGTCCTCTCTTCTCACGTCGACTCAGTTACCACCATATTATGATAGGATCAGTATTATCATCTTCCATTGCAGAAGATAAGTGCACGAAATTAAACATTACAATCGCGCACTAAGTCGAACACACCCACATGAGTTGATCTAAGCAACTAATCAATCATAAGTTTCCTCAGTGTGCGCCCGGTGACAGAACAAGAGCGAAATTCATTGAAGTAGCCAGATAAGGAGATATAAAACTTGAACGTGGGGTCTGAAATACTGCAGAGGAATGGTGTCCCTTGCACACAATTTTTTTACTTTGCTACAGGTAAATAAAAAAACAGACATGAGACAAAATCCAGATTAGATTCTGCTAGCTTGAAACTCGATATATTCTGCGCAAAACCCTTGCCCGCAGGCCGTCAGATTGCAGATGCAATGGCAGCAATTTCGATGGCGAGATATTGTCTGTTTACTGACCATGTGATTGATTTCACTGGCTCTGGATTCAGTTCTGTTGGCATCAAGCTGTGTAATCAGGAGTGCAATTCACACATGTAGAGATAATCTCATAAATATGATTTGGCTGTTATCAAATTTATGGCCCCCATTCGCTTTCAGTCGGGAATTTCATTTATGAGTCCCTGTGAAAGGACTTTACAAAATAAAGAATATTGCAATCGACATTTCAGACCCACGTAACGTATGATATTTTCTCAGGCGATCAAATGTATTTCAGCAAGGGCTTTCAAAATTAATAAATGAACTGTCTGAATTAATCGCGGCAGCGTAGTTGCTTGAGGCACTATGTTACAAGCCGGAAGATCTCGGGATCGAATCCCGATGAGATCACTAGATTTTTTAATTGATCTAATCCTTCCAGCCGCATTATGGTCCTGGGGTCGACTCAACCTTTAACAGAAATGAGTACCAGGAATATTCTTGGGGGATAATGGGCGGCCGACGCGTAATACTGTCAGCCTCACCGCCATCTGTGAGCCGATTGTATAGAAAATGTGGGAGCCTCGACGTCTGAGTTTTCACGACCTGTTACAAGCAGAGCTTTTTTTTTATATAAATAGATAATTTGTTTGAGATTTATTCCGGATTATTTTCGAGTCGGATCAGAAAAATGCATCTCATAG
Source organism: Cryptotermes secundus (assembly GCF_002891405.2). Classification (NCBI taxonomy): domain Eukaryota; kingdom Metazoa; phylum Arthropoda; class Insecta; order Blattodea; family Kalotermitidae; genus Cryptotermes; species Cryptotermes secundus. The sequence continues at coordinate 289,777 of NW_019738348.1, forward strand.
AGAGAGAAGGAAGATACTCCGCTATTGTAAAATTTGAAATTCAGGCAGACGTTTCAGTAGTCATGAACAATATCGAAATTTCTATACAATAAAATACCAATCGTACGCCTCCTCGGAAACTGAAGGTCGCAGTGCTTCATGTCCGGGGATCTCCTGATCTGGAGATTGGCTATGCTGAATGAGTCGTGAGTTTCTTCCCTTCCAAGTTGCCAAGACAGTAACGGAATATACTAGCAGGTCACGATCTTCTCGTCCTTCATAGTTCCCAAATTACCGTTTCTAACTCTCATGCCATTTTCACATTTAATGCCTTTTCCCTTAAGCAGAAAACACATCGTCTTTTAATAAACCACGGAGCTATATTTAGATTAGCTTTTATGAGAAAGGGGTTCTTTTAAAATATTATAGTAACAACGTAACAGTAAGTAATTTCCGCCATCTATACGCGAGTTTCGATAATTTTCATCACGTTCGAACTGCTAGAAATCTCCCATTTTAGCCCAGTTTCCTCTGCTTCTGCGCTCAAGTTCTCTGTGCGGCTCCCAATTACGAACTCTTATTCAAACTGTCCTCCTTATAACTCCTTAGCACAGACAACCGTAGAAAACAGGGTTTCCATCAGTACCTCCATTGTTACGCGTCGATTCGCCCCTGTGAAGACATGTTTGTTTGCGATTGTTGCCTAATAACGGCTCTGGTATATTTGCATATCTCGTTTCATAGTAACAGCTCTACACACTACAATTTTCTTAATAACGCAATATTTGTGTGACTATGATTCTTGGAATAGGAAAGTAGTTGTTTAGTTCTGATCAGAACTCCTCTATATAGTGTAGAAAGCTTAGAAATTGTAGTTGTGCATCACACATATCTCTAGCGTGTATGGAGAAAATTGGCAAATGCCCTCGCACTAAAATTCTTTCTAACTTATTCATTCATTAAGTTATATCAACAATGACGATAATATTGGTGTTCACCAACTACAGAAGCTAGCATACCTCAGTTCAAGCACATTCTCAATAAAACTTCTGTATCCAATTGAAGAATATAATCGAGATTCAATAGATCGAGACTTACTTCGATACAACGCAACAGTACAGTATCTACATAAGAACATCCCCTCTATCTTCTGGGCATACTATAACAGCTACTTTATTTCCTAATGCTTAACCTTCTGTACGTTCAGAAGAAACTTAAAGATAAATTTCCTCGTCTTAATGCTTATTTCCTACTTTTTCAGTACATAAAAATCATTACCTCTCATGAGAAATAGCCCGTTGCTTCAGAAATGAATTCCTAGGTTTCTCCTTTGGTTTATATCGGCCATAGATTTTATATTTTATAGAGATCTTCTGTGAATGATAAATTCAACGCTGCAGGTGAGACACACACCAGTCGATAAACCGCTCCCCCGTTAGGCAAGCAATTATCCGTGCAGTGTTAACTGTCAGTGTAAATAGATACTGCTGCAGGGTGATTGTCCGGAACGACGTTTAAGGTGGGTTAAATTAGGATCGCAACACCGTACCGACACACCGACAAGACAATATAGAGACGCGAGATGGTAGATGTTACACAAACCCCAATATAATTTCGGATGAAACCTCTTCGATATTAATATAATTCCAACTTTCTTTCCTGTTTTCTTTTCTCGTTACATTTATTTCTTCCTTTTCTATCTTATTTTTATTTATTGTCTTCCTTTAGTTTCAGTTTGTTTTATTTTTTCTTGTTTTTTTTCTGCCAAATGCTTCATTCAGTCTCTCTAATATCTTGCTTTCATATTCCTTTCCACAATGATTCTTCGTCTCGGCTCTTAAATTGTCTGCCTTCTGGAAGTATGAAATTTGAGTTCTGAGAGCAGTGAAAGTCTAGATTTGTTTCTGACTAAGAATGTCACAGTCGAAATATACCTTCTAGTTCCTCAAACAGGACTATGTACCCCATCCTCCGTACATGCTGGTTCCACCACAAAATCTCATTAACTACCTCTGCAGTATTAGACCAATTATATAAATCATAAAGTTCGTTGATTTTAATGTCATCCAGTCCCATTATAATTGAAGATAGATATGAACACTTATCAACGAAACCATAAGCACTAAAAGACACAATGATATAGTGCGTCCGAAAATGTCGACTAATGCAGGGTCTGTACCAACCTCTCGCGATGTTTCTTCTTCCCCCTGAGTTGACCTCGAATGTTCAGAAACGGAGAGGCCGGAAAGCAACTTAAGTGTTTCAGATACTTGCTTCAGTATTCAGAAAGTCTGTTCCTCTCCCACACAGTGCAGTTGTATGTTTTGTGTGATTCTTAGATAAACTATTGCTTCCTAATAAGTAAAAATTAAATTCACATGCAACTATTCACTGGTATATGGTGATATTCAATTTGGAGAAAACTGAAAAATGTATTGGTCTGCTGAACGAATAGACGATCCAGTATTAAGACACTGTTTCCTAGTCTTACTGTAAGAATTGGACCAAAATGGAATAAATACAGTGTAGGTATTTAGTATGTGCCGGTCTAGAAACCCGAAATTAACGGCAGTGGGGATCCGTTGCGCTGAACACGCAACACCCTCTATCCAATAAAGTGGGCACTGACTTCGCCGACAAGCGGCGGTCGCTCGGACGGTATAGTTCGCTTTCGGACTAAAGCCACGGGGTTTGTTTATTTAATATATGCTTCAAAATCACACTCGCGTCTAGCAATACGTTAGAGCAATAAAGAAATTCTGATTTTAATGCAATCTAAATTAAATAGGAATCTATTTTGTATTTTTCTCAGTTGTGATTTTGTTCTGTAGGTCACGGTTGATGAATGCGAAATTTTGAAAATATGCTCGTAACATTTTTGTTCAATTATCTCGAAGACTGTGAGACGTACTTAAGAAGAGGAGGCAGACATAAAACTCGTGTTTCATTTTCCTCTACAAAAAATGTTCGAAACATTCTTCTCTGCCATGAACATTTAGCAAGACAGACGCGGATCCACATGTAGGGCATCAAGTAAAGTCATTGTTGCACGTGTATGATCTAACTGAAAAATTGGAACAGCACTAGAGTTTTGTGTAAAATTTTCCAGCATCGAATTTCACGATGTCATTCAGATGTTCTCGAGCGTCGTGGATACGGAGGAGCGGAGAGTTTGAGTAAACTTCGCAGACTCTCCGCGGGGTTGCTAGAGAGCTATGAATTGAAATGTTATTTGATATACGTTAACTTAAGAATAACGTGTAGTTGAAATCATAGATATGGTATGTAGAAACTGCACTCCTAAACAGACAACTCGTAACAACTCCTACATACTCTGGTTTTAGTTCACACAGCAGCAGACACCACTGGGCTTATAACGTCAGGAAGGAACGGGAAACATATAAATAGCCTCGAGAAAAGCCATATTTACTTAACCACCAGAGAAAATCTACATATGAATGATTATACGTGTATATCGATACTTACAACACTGTACTTGAAGCTGTGCACCAGATAGCAGCACATACACACATATATAACAGACTGAGTCACCAGTTGTAGCCCACGTAAGTATATTTACATATACAGCTTAAGCAAAATGTTATAAAGTAAACGTGTAACCTGTTCCCTACACATCACAGAGCACATTCTCATCCAGCCACAACTGTTAACACAAACAGGTATGAAGGGGTCTGCTGTTTATATCGTAATACCAACTTGAGGCAAATTTTCTGTTGGTATATAATATGACACGTTGCACTGGTATGGATCCATATCGGTAGTTCAGTGACTATATATATTCCTATATTTACTGCCTGATGATGTCTTGTACGACCGAAACATGTAGCAGGAATAAAAAAGCCTAATTGTAAAACATTAAAAAGTGAGTATATTTATTGTGTGACGGTTAACCAAATTCCTATATATATATATATTTGCTTGCGTGCGTGCCTGCGTGTGTGTGTGTGTGTGAAGCGATGACATCAGACTCTACAACCAAGAACTTCCAACGACAATGTCACTAAAGAAGAATTCTTGTACACAAAATTATATTTCATGCTGCTTTTATTGACGGTTTAATTTATATTAACAAAGTCCAATTTATAAATAGAACTTTCATACCTTTATATTTTATCTCGTCATGTATTTGAAAGTATCACCCGTGCAGTGAAAAAATCGACGCAAGAAATAGCTTTTGCCCAAAGATGGTCGTCCACGGCTGAAATATGTCGTAAACACATATTAAACATAAAATGTGATAAAGCAATCTTCTAGGACTGTATACTCGTAATTACATTACAAGACTGTTCTACGAGCACACACAGGCGCGAGCGCCCACGTGTATGTGTTCGTGTGCGTATGTGCGTGAGGGAGATTCTCTTTCCGTTTAACGGTCTAGACAATGGCTTTTCTTGATAAGTTTGCATATTTTTCCCCATTCTCTCCAGAAAAAATGTCGAGATAGCCCCTCGATTGGTCCACGACCACTTCAAAATCCTTTCCCGTTCATCAGTCCACCATCCGTCTGACGCTATAGAGTCTTGTTATTAAAAGCGTCTTTAAATAACCAACAAAAACACAGAACTGGAGAATTCATATAGGCCTACTTTTCCAGTTTGGTCGCAATTAGGTGCAAGAATAAACCCAGCAGACCTCCTAGAAGTTAATACCCTCTATCCAGTTTATGAGTTCTGATTCTTGGGCTGAGGAGCGCTACACGGCAGGGGCTTTGATTCTGCGTTACCGTTGTCCCAGTCTTATGTAAGTTGTCTCCTCTTGACTTAATAGCCTTGTCTGACCTTATTTTCTGTCGGGGTACTTACTCTTCGACTGTTACCCCACCTCTCTGCTAGAGGGTACAGCATTGCTCAGGAATAGTTAAGACGACGAGATCAATGGGATTTTCTGGCAGAGCTGCCCTTGATAAATGAGATCTTTCAGGATTAATGGAGGTACAGATAAAGCCTGTAAGTATTCACATTTCCCTTAAGATAAATGCATGTATTATAAGCGTAAGATATGAAAATATCAGCTGACAAAACAAAGGCCATCGACAATAGAGGGGAGATGTAAGAGTGAAAGCATAAATTGAGGAATAGTAGAACAGGTAAATTTATTTCAGTACCTTGGATTCAAATTAGCAACATGAAGATAGGTACAGAAGAAAATATACAAAAAATGTAGTAGGTTAGTTGATGCTATCAAAAGTCATGGTACGAAAGACATAACTTAGGATGAACAATTTTCTGCTTAATATGCTCATTAACTATGGCAGTGCATATGCTAATAGTACAAAATGATGAAAGGATAGAAAAATCTTAGATGAGGTTCCTGAGGTCTGCATCAGGAGTTTACGCTGTGAAGTAAAATAAAGATTGAAGAAATGTGAAAGCGACTGGAAACGGAGTAGCAGGAGATATTTAGTTCCAAACTTGCTATAACGTGTGGAACAAGTGATCGCCGAAAGTCAATCATGACAGGTAAATGTTTACGTATAATCCCATATGAATTTGACCACTGACCTCGAAGGGGATTTTTCTGTTGTCTGCCCAGTAACTGTTACGAAAGAAAAAAATAGGAACTGTAACTAACTGCACAGCGAAAAGAGGAATTAGTACGCGCTTTCGTGGTCAAAAACTCTCCCGCATTATGTGGAAACCAAATGTCCTTTACGTCTTGGTCTTCCTAGTGGTCTCTTTCTTTCTGGCTTTCCCATCAATATCCTATACTTGTATGCATTCCTTTCCTCTCACATTCGTGCTACATGTCCTGTCCACCTCATCCCCCTTCACTTGGTCATTCAAATTATGCTTGGAAAAGAGTAGATATTATGAAGCTCCTCATTATGCAGTTTTCTCCAACCTCCTGTCACTTCATCTCCCTTCGGTCCAAATATTCTCCTCAACACCCTGTTCTCAAACACCCTTAGTATGTGTTCCTACCTTAATATCAGAGACCAAGTTTCACACCCATACAGAGCCACAGGTAAAATTCTAATTTTTATGATTTTGGATGGCAGACGAGAAGACAAAATTTCCCGCGTTCAATGCCCTCTTAATTTTCTCCTGAATCAGGTTCGGATTTTTTATCTTCTTCTTCTATGGCGCAAGAGCCCGATGTCGGGTCTTGGCCTCCCTTGCCCAGCCCCTCCATTCCCCTCTGCCCTGCGCTGCTCTCTTCCTGTTCCTTACACCCATTCACTTCTTCGCATCTTCTTTCACCGCATCAATCCATCGAGTTCTTGGTTTCCCAGCGCGTCTCCTGCCGCCTGTTGTGCTATATAATATTTTCTTTGGGCTACGCTCCTCATCCATTCTCTGTACATGCACAGCCCATTGCAATCTCTTAAGCTTTATCGTCACTGAGACCCCTGGCTCCTTATACAATTAGTATAACTCTTTATTATATCTTATTCTCAATGTCCCATTCTCCTTTATTGGTCCATAAATTCATCTTAGGATTTTCCTCGAAAGAATTGATGACTGATTCCCCTTTCTTGTTTAGCGTCCAACCCTCACATCCGTAAGAAGCACCGGTCTTATCATTGTTTTATATATTTTTGTTTTAATCGCTCGGTGTATATCCTTTGATCTAAAAGCTGATAGTAACGAGAAATATGCATTATTCGCTACTTTTATTATTCTTGTTATTTCATGATTTCCCTCTCCATCTTTGTGGAATTTCGATCCTAAATATATGAAGTCTTCAACTATTTCTATCCCATCCCCTTCCGTGTTAATTTCTCCAGTCTGCCTTGGATTCCTTCTGGACTGTATCAGCATTTTAGATTTATTTACATTCACTTCTAAGCCAGTTGTTTTTGCTATGATCTTTATTTCTTTATATGTCTCCTTCATTGCTCCTAGGGATCTCGATACTATAATAATATCATCCGCATACGCCATTATTTGCGTTTGTTTATACGCTGTTGTGTTCCTTGTGTCTACACTACATTTCCTCACTATATATTCCAATACCAAGTTAAACAGTGATGGTGCCAAACTATCTCCCTGTTTTAATCCTTGATTTGTCTTAAAGCATTCTGTTAACTGGTTCTGGACTTTAACTTGATTAATTGTTTCTGTCATGGTTAAGTTAATTATTCTGCTTAGTTTTGTTGGAATACCAAAAGTGGACATAATCATCCTTAATTTCTTCCTTATTATTGTATCATATGCTTGTTTAAAATCTATGAATCATAAGTAAATATCTATATTAAATTCTCAGCATTTCTCAGTTATTTGTCTCAGGGTAAATAAATTGTCTATTGTTGACCTATTGGATCGAAATCCTGATTGATATTCTCCTATTATTTTTTTCTATATATGGATCCAGTCTCTTTTTTTTTAGTATCCTTGTTAAAATTTTATATGCTGTCGGTAGTAGTGATATACCTTTATAGTTACTACATGTTAATTTATCCCCTTTTTAAATATGGGACATATAATGCTCTTTCCCCAATCTTCTGGTATCTTTTCTTCTTCCCACGCTTTATTTATAATTCTGTGGATTGTTATTATTCCTTCTTGTCCTCCTGCCTTCAATAATTCTGCTGGTATGTTGTCTCCTCCTGGTGCTTTATTTAGTTTTTGTTCCTTTAATGCTTCTTCCACTTCTTCCTTTGTTGGGGGCTCTATTATTTCTTCATCTTCCCCTTCTCCATCGTCTATATTTTCTTCTTCATTGTCCTCGTTATCTTTCACGTTCTGATTTTGATTTAATAATTGTTCTACATATTCTTTCCATGTATTCATAATCTCTGTTTTATTATTTATTAGAAGCCCCTTTTGTCTCTGATAAATCCTGTTTTTGTTTTGAAACCTTCTTTCATATATTTTATTCGACCAAAGGCATTTTTTGTTTTGTTATTTTTTAAGTTTTGATTTGTTATAGTCGTTCCCAAATATCTTAACTGTGCCACATTTTTCAAAACATCTGTTATCTATCTTTATGTCACGATTTTGCCCTGCATTCTTGTGACTAGACATCAACATATACTTAGTTTTCTCTGCTTTTACTTCTAGACCAACCTCCTTGCTAGTGTCAAGGTTTATATTTTTCTTTATGGTATCTATGTTATCTCCCATTAGAGTCACATTATTAGCATATACCAACAGCTGATGTATCTCGTTTAATTTCAGTTCCACCTGGTTTTCCTGAACATTCCTAATGGCATATTCTAAAGTAAAGTTGAAAAGCAGTGGCGATAAAGCATCGAAAATTATCAGACAAATGTTTACCCATACGAACTCTACTATACGTTTCATATAAACACATTTTAATCAGCCTATCTAGTTTCATGGGTACTCCAAACTCTATGAGAATTTTGTACAATACTTCCCTCCGAACTGAATAAGAGACTTTCAAAAATAGCTTGTTTACTGACTCATTGTACTCCCATTTTTATTTCAGTATCTGACGAATACAAAAGATCTGATCAGTAGTTGGTCTGTTACGTCGAAACCCGAAGTGATAATCCCCAATAATATAATCATTTTTTGTTTCAAGATCGTTAACTATTAACGAGCCTACACTTTACATTATAAACACCATTTCATGCAGAACGTTTAAGTAGATCTGTGATATATCTCCACATAAAATTATTTTTATATGCATGGTTCATGGCTGTGGGTCAGTAGTACCTTTGTTACAGCCCTGAGACCAAAAGTTAAATTTGGATTTCCTGCAGAGTAAGGTTACATTTTGTGGACAAACGGAAGCTATGTGATCTCTCCACCTACCGGAAATGGCTAAAAAGCGGAAATTACATCATCTGTAATCAAACAAAATGAAACATAAATTACACAAATAGAATGCAACGAGAAACAGTGTATTTATTCTATTAAGCAATACGGCAATTGTCAATTAGTGATACCAGTAGGCCTTTTATGTTCTTCATTGAGGTATATTTGATATATGCGTATATGAAATTCCAATAACTGACCCTAATCCAGTCTTCAGCTAATTGGCTGTCATTATACTGAGAGATTTATGTAAATTTTTATTTTAATAATACCGACGAGACTTGGGATGGAACGTTCCGAGTGCTTAAATCTAGACATCTACCATTAATATTGAAATGAAGGATTCATTGGGATAATAATAACGAATTACCCAAACAAGGGAATAGAGTCCACCTCGTGAAATATCGTACATGGCAGATGTTCCTGAGACAACAAGCAATGTCTATCATCACGTTAGTATTATCATGTGTTTGTGGGCTTGAGTAATAATAACGGGTTTAGATTGGATGATTGGACTAATGAACACCTTATTTTACAATCTCTCTTAATCACAATAACTTATAATAACTCGCAATAAATGACTGCCTAGTTCTCGTTCCATTCTGACTGAACTACAACTGGCACCATTCAGGTCTCTCCCTACTCTGATCAGAACTATGACTAACTTCCAACTATGACTGACCTGAATTATAACTACCTTGAACTACGACTGACTTCATTCTGATCTGAACTACGACTGACTTCCAACTATGACTGACTTGAACTACGACTGAATTCCAACTATAATTGACTTGAATTATGACTGACTTCATTCTGATCTGAACTGCGACTGACTTCCAACTATGAATGACTTTAACTACGACTGATTTCATTCTGATCTGAATTACGACTGACTTCCAACTATAACTGACTTGAACTATGACTGACTTCATTCTGAGCTGAACTACGACTGACTTCCATCTATGAATGACTTTAACTACGACTGACTTCCAACTAACTGACTTGAACTAAGACTGACTTAATTCTGATCTGAACTACGACTTATATAGCGTATCTGTAAACAAGGAAATATTTGTTGATCACTCGTATCCATGGAAGTGTGTTCCGTACCGAGTTGGTTTCCAGGACTCAATCTCAACGGAAATGTATTTGTCAACTTGTTTCCTAGCAATTGGTCTACATGTCACAGTATAATTAGAGCCTATGCAGCCTAATTTCGGGAGTAATGGAACAACGCCTGCCGTGCCCTATTCCTGATCTGCTTGAGTAAGTCATTTGATAAGTGACGGCAGAGAACCGCTGCACAGAAATCCGTCTGTCAGTTGGGAGTGTTGCAGTTGAGTGCATGTGCGACGGGTACATGTAATGGAACTGAGCAACTGTCCGCTGGAAGATCCGTGACAAGTTTCTCGTCGAGGTTCATTAAAGTCAAGTGACGAAAACTTCAAAATACGCATAAACGTAATGAACTGTAATTCAAATTCTAATGAGAAAACTTGTCAAATGGAGTAAAGTTGCGTTATTTGTTTGTGATATAAATATGTAGAATTTCAATTTGCTCTTGCTGTCAAACTGCTCATTCCTTATGCATGCGTACTGTTAGGCACTGGAGCTTCAGCATTGTCCTTCCGTCTGGCGAAAGATTCACTGTCTGACTGCACAAAACAGATTTACTTTAGAGAAATTAACAGAGGCTTGTCTGGTAAAGAATTACGCGTCTTCTTTCGAACCCGAGATCCGTCTGCACCCGTTTCTTCAAAATCCATGAAAATGTTGTTCTCTCATCTGCATCAACAGCTCTTCAAGCCAACCTAGTACAATAGAATAATTATTGTACATGACAGCAAATTAGCTCATAGAATGCAAATTCAGATTGCTAATAAATGATAAATAATAATAATAATAATAATAATAATAATAATAATAATAAAAAGATATTCCCTCTATTTGTTCCTGAAATGCCTGCCGGTTTCACGTCTTATATTGTTCAGATTATCCCCATTTAACTCGCTTGGATCCTGTAACCATTGCAATTGGGCCTGCTTTCTTTGATCTAATAATTTTGAGCATCCTTCAACAAACCATGACTTATGCTTCTTCAGTTTATAATAAACTAGACTCTCTTTGGCAGACATTTTTATATTCTCTCTAATAGTTTCCCAAGTTTTATTAACATCCACCTCAGTGTCCAAGTTTTCCAAAGCCGCAAACATATTTGAGATTTCAACACGATAATGCTCTCTACCCACTTAACTCATTTGTTGTCTGATGGAATAAACGAACTTTCTTACGATAATTGTGTCGGACACAGAAAATAATATGACAACACTATTAATTATTTTCTGTCACGTCTTGCTCAATTAAGAAAATGTTGAATCTAACTACATAAAAGATAATAGGATTTTGGAATTTTGTGCAGACACCTGTACAAAGTTGGATTTGAGGTTCTCACAGCGGTAGCTGCGAGAATTTCTGTCTTCTAAGATGTAACTACTTGTAGCCCGATGAAAGTCAATCGACGTTTCGGAAGAACATCGCCTCTTCTAGCTTACGTTACTTTTTGACCATGAAGATAGAGACGATATATTCCCCAGAAAGAATGGTTGATTTTCACCGGACTACACGGCGTTGTCCTGTAATATAGAACTCATCATATGTGAAAAGATTGTATAATGACCTTACTTCTTTGTTATCGTTCCGTCGTAAGCTGCTGCTAACACAGCGTCCGTAAGCCTAACTTAAGTTAGGTTTAGAAACTATCAAAAGTCGTATTATTAGTCTGTTATCATAAACATTGTAAGAAATGACTCAGTAAGTTACATCACTTCGTAATTCATCTCTGCGTTGGGCATCTTCGTTTAGATGGAAACAACTTCATGCATTGCGTCATTGTCATACATGACTCTGAGTGATTCACAGGAGAACTTGCAGCATACCCAGCACACAGATCCGTGTTACCCCACGACAACCTGCACGGGACCTACTAATATGAAAACCACTTCTATGAAAGTGCACTAAAATAGGACGTGGATATTTCTCCCCTCATTCCGTCACGATCCCTCAGCAAATAACGTCACAAGCTTCTCAGAAAACCTGGAAATGTAAAGTACAGTAGCGAGCAATATTCCTGATTTCGTTTTGCTGCAATATTAATTTCAAAATCAAACTAAGACAGCTCGCTGAACTTCTTGTTACACTCCCATCTCCTGCCGTCTTCAGACTGTACAACTGGCCCACACTGTCGAGCTCTCAGTTGAGGAACATAGTCTGCACAATATGTGCAGTAAACGAGAAAAAACTCCTTGGCCTTTAGTCCGCAAGCGAACTATACAGACCGAGCGACCGCCGCTTGTCGGCGAAGTTAGTGCCAACTTTTGCGGATAGAAGGTGTCACGTGGTCAGCACAACGGTTCCTCACGTTCGATAATCTCGGTTTTCTAGACGGGAGCCGCTATTTCCTTGAAATAGTTCATCAATTATCCTCACGAGGCTGAGTGGATTCTATTCCAGACCCACTAAATCTCGGAAAATCTGGTAGCGCCGGGAATGGAACCCGGGATCTCTGGATCTGCAGCAGGAACTCTGACCACTAGACCACAGTAAGTAAACGAGAAACCTTTGGCATTCTCGCGCTTATGCTACCAGAAGGGATTTTGGGGTTCTATATTCATGAGGTGTAATAAAACAATGCATGCTTTTCTCGCTGCAGACCACCCAGAGAAAGTGCAGTGAACTGAAGATAATGCTACAGTAAAAGTATCATATATTTCATACAGTTGTACTTAAATATCAACTTCACGTGTATTTATTGTACTACCCAGCAAAGATATTGTAACATGTATAGCTAGGCAACGGCTCTGTAAACACATTTCCTAGGTAACACAGGCAACTATAGAACTTCGGTTACTAAGGTTTTGATACACGCAGCATAAGTTTACCTGACTGAAAGCCAATATCAGCGGCAAAGAACTGTTCAAAGCACAGTAACAGATGAGAACGCAAATACTGTACTGTTGAAAGAGGTGATTTTTATACGGTTCGCCGAAACATTGTAACATGAGAGTTTGCTACACAAATTAACCACGTGTGGGGGCGGGGTCGAATACACCTTTGCGAGTCGTAGGAGGCGACGAAAAGGAAAGTCTCGAAAATATGGACGCGAGTCCCACGGGACTCGGACCCGGGAATGACTGCGCTGGCAAGAACCAGGAGCAATTGTAAACGACAGACCCGTCCTCTCGTCAGAGAAGGCGCCCATATCGACAAACCCGTAACCGTCCGACAATAATAAAAATCTAGTCGTAAGCCCCAGACGTGTGCTTGAGACCAAGACAGATTGGCCGACTGACCGTCGGTCGTAACATAAGACTCGACTCGACTTCAATAAGTTAATTAGGGGATTGCGGACTTAGGGAATTAAGGAATTGGCCTTGGCTTCGTACACATCGCCGAATTTCTTCCAGTAGCATCCAAGAGTTGAACTGCTGAGGACTTTACTTTATGTGTTATTGTTCCAGAAATCTTTTGAAGTGTTATAATTATTTGTAGTTACGACTGGTGACTGTCTAATAAATAGATTAATATAACCCAGAACCCATTAATTATTAGCCACGTATGCAGGGTACCTGAAAATACGAAAATATGAAATGCAATTAACATTTTTTAAATTAATTGTGACATGCTGGTTCTAAATCTGTACACACATTGCATCACATCATTTTCTGTACTGAACTTTAAGCCAAAAGGCATAATTCTTTTACTCCTACAATTTTGTCTCAGTATACTATAATTTCCATCAACCATAATGTAACAATATGATGCTTTATGGGTAAATACAAGTTTATTCTTGCTTAAATATGGTCATTATTCCAAATTGCACAATAAATGGTATGTATGTTCATTTCTCGCACAAGGAAAAATAGAATATAGCAAAAAAATGTGTCTTATCACTTTCAGACTGTCATTTATATGATCAGCGTACCTCCTCCGCCAGTTTTACTGAAAAACATCTTATTTCGTACATTTTATCAGTGAAAGTGAGTATTTGTTTTGTTGTGTTAGTCGAACGGCGGCGAATGTCATATTGCATGGCAATTGATTGCAAGCGTGTTATAGGCGTAAGAATAAATTCCACTGACTCTGAGACTGTCATATTCTATGTTTCATTGAAAGTTTATGATTGCCCATGTGACAGAGCCATACACGAAATCCATTTTAGAGTTAGGTTTTGCATCTGTACGGAGCTCTTATTTGAATATCACATGGATTGATACTTTGTCATGGTGGAAATTGCGTTAGTGACTTTCTCTACGTTACGGAGTTTTCTGACATCAGTTTCATATTGTGACATTTAGACCCATTTCTAGGCAATGTCCGAAATACGCGCATTTAACAATGGAACCAGTGTCGCAATATATGTTTTCTATATATTCACATATATCCATTGCTATGTGTTTTTTTCTTTTTATTGCTAATGGGCTGGAACTAAGTCCTTTGTACTGCGGCCACTTCTGGGCTATTGCACCAGCCCCAGATGATAAGTGAGGGTGATTGTGGAGCAATTGGTGGAATGAAGATTGGCAGAGGAAACCGAAGTACTAGGAGAAAACCTGCCCCAGCGCCACTTTGTCCACCACAAATCCCACTTGACCAGACCCGGGATCGAACCCGAGCCGCCGCGATGGGAAGCCAGCGACTAACCGCTTGAGGTATGGCGCGGCCATCCATTGCTATACAACGGACAAATAATATGCATTCTTGACAACAGAAGACGGTATTTTCCGTGGGGTCCGTGCTGAGGAGTTATCTTGAAGAAAATCAACTCTACAAGCAGTTGACATGAGTTGAGTTCAGGGCTCAGCTGTTAACCAGCGGGTAACAAAAGCGGAAGAATCTCCATTGCTAAGATTCGTACCAGGAAACGTCTAGTGAAGACACTGCAGAGGAATTGCCATTGCGGAGAGCTGCTACCGAGTAATAACTAATTGAAATCGGCAATAAAGTTATACACGTATTTATTTGTAGTTACAACCTGTAAGTGGTCAATAAATCTATTCACCAATCCAAATCCTGTCTATAGTCACTAATACACTTAAAATATTAACTCTGCGGAGGCTAGAAGTACCCTATTATACGCACACAAGTAATAATGCCTGTGCAATATCAGCCGTTAAACTTGCATTCAATTCAGTAAAGCTGGAAACTAGGCCCTTACACACAAACGTAACTCAGTTTACACGGCCTGGTTTCTTAGTGTTCTATTTTAAATATTCTTTGGCGAAGCGAAACTCAAAACTCGTTTCCATTTACAGTTTCAACATTAATCATGTTACAGTTTAATTTAAGCTATTATACAAACGTGTAAGTTGAGAGTCTTGTCTAGATGCTAACCTCGAAGTGAGTGGTCTCTTTGGTTCACTTTCAGGGTTAACGTTACAATGGAAAATGAAAGGACGATGCTGAACACTGCTTGCCTTGACCTAGCCTTAGGCCATTCCAGAAATTATTGCTTTTATTTATAAATTACTTACCTACTTACTCATGGAGCTTAGCCCTTCTGGAAGAGCAGCAAATTCTGCAGCTACTCAAGAATTTCCCAGCATTTTATGGAACCCGAAGGTTCATTACTGTGTTCAAAAGAGCCCTCTACTGTTCCTTATCCTGAGCCAGATCTATCCAATCCATCCCATCCCATCCTATCTCTCGAAGATCCATTCTAATATTGTCCACCCACCTACGCCTTGGTCTTCCCAGTGGTCTCTTTGCTTCTGGCTTTCCTTTATATATAAATACCCGAAGAAAATTAGTCTGATGCTGAAGGATTGCCAACAAAAGGGAGGGACGGAGTAAATATTTGGAGCAAATATGACTGTGGTATCAATTTTTGCTTTCAAATTTATCGGCCCATATTAGATGCTTAGTTTAATTTCTGTAGGCCTATTGAATGACATTTATATAGTGGGGTAACTCATAATATTGCTTCGATAAGTGGAGTAACAGAAAATTGAATTGCAAAGAATGGGCCACATTTCTAATATAACCGGCATTAAAATTGTTCCAAATAATAGTAAACTGAACTGAGTTACTATATGGACAATCGGACTTGACGTAGTAACAAGTTTGAAAAAAATATATTCCATAACACAATATACAAAACTTCCTACGGCGAAATTTGATCTTTGTTACGCTTAATGAAATATATGAAAACTGAAATATAAACAAGTAAAGTTGTCCCAAAACGAATTTCAGCAAAATCTGTGAAAGAATTTATGGGATATGTGGAGAATTCCATTAATGGCTTTTCTAAAACTAGATTTTATTGAGGATTAATATGGCCTGAAAATCTGAATTTCCCACCAATTTCTTGTGGAAACCTCGTCGACTTTCAACAAAACTTGTAACCGATTTATCTGATATATGGAAAGGTCCATTTAGAGCCTTATGTAAAGAAGGCTTTATTATGTATCAGTATGACTGAGAATTCGAAATTTTCCGACCCTTCTTCCATGTCAAGTTTTAAGGAGATATGTTCAAAGATTTAGAGCACCTAATTTTCCCGTTTTCACATGTTGAGGCTGGTTAGAATGCCGCTTCCCTAGCACTGCAAGACGTAGATGGCGACGAAAAGAGAATCCGGTAACTGAGGGTATGAATGGACCACCCTGTCGCTGGGAGACATAAATAGAGAGACCTGGTCCTCCAGGTTCGTGGCTGGACGCAAAGCTGCGACCCTGCTGTGTAAAAAACATTACTGTTGCGAAATCCAAAGAACTGGAAATCGGGTGGTCTCTTTCTCACGAATGAACAAATCTGACAGAGTTTTCTAAGGAAAGCTATATCTAAAAGAATTGTATTTTGCCAATGATTATGAGGGTGATGATGAATTATTCCATTACTTTACCACCCCAAAACAGCAGAATAATTTATTTTTATCGGTATATATATTTACCTCTCAAATACAATTTATTATTTTGTCCCACTTCCCTATCTCTACATGTTTCGACGCTATACAACCATCATAAGGTGCTCTACATGACCAAAATTGTTTCGCTGTATACTACAATTACATATCGATTGTATGCTATGTTGTTATTAATTACAATATAAAATTTGAATTGAGATTGAAATTAAAAATTAAAATTAAATTATCTTAATGTTATTTCTCGTTGGAAGATATTTACTTGAGATTGTATCTGTCGATATTGA
This sequence comes from Cryptotermes secundus, assembly GCF_002891405.2. NCBI lineage: Eukaryota > Metazoa > Arthropoda > Insecta > Blattodea > Kalotermitidae > Cryptotermes > Cryptotermes secundus. The sequence goes on from NW_019738348.1 coordinate 306,705, forward strand.
ATCTTGTTGTACTGCATTCCCTTATCTTATATTGTAATTAATAACAACATCGCATACACGCGATAAGTAATTGTAGCATACAGTGAAATAATTTTGGTAATACAGACAATACCTGATGAAAGTCGTGTACGGCAGGAACATATAATCATGGGATGAGATAATATGTTGCATTTGAGACTGAAATATTTATATATCTATATAAATAAAAATAGTATAGTAACAGGATGCATAAATACAATAGCAGAATAATATTGTATATACCTGTATTTATTTCCTATCGGCATTTATTCCAGACCTCTTCTACATGACGCGCAAAAGTGCAGTGTCATTCCATTATTTCAATTTGCATTTGAAAGATATTTTCCACTGTCAGTATTTTCAAATAAACTCGATACCACTATAAACACAAAACTCAATTTGATGGATTATAATGGAAATCTGTGCATTGATTTCAAAATAAATTGCATTTTTTTTATAATGGAGGCCCTCGTTTAGAATTCTGCATTTCAATTAACGTTAATCACGAAGTAATATTCCCGTGTCATATTCTCTTACTTCTTACTATTCACTAAGCCGTCTTCAAACTGTGGGAAGTTGAACGTGAATTATTTATTAGTAAGAATTTGCGTGAAAGTGAAATAACGGATTCTTTTGCTTGGAGTACAGTTTTAAGGATTGCATCCTTTTGCGTATATACATTGAACATATACAATTTTTACCGTCAAGATGACAATACCCATTTTATTTGTTTATTTATATAGCAGGTACTACATGTTTCGACCTCAAACGAGTCATCTTCAAGTGCTGCATGTTTCTCACACGCCATTACCGAACTGCAACGCTAACACTCACATTTTAATAAATGGTCCGTACAAGATAATATCTACTCAATTAAAAAATTGGACAAATCTAGACTACATATTGGTTAAAACTGACAGAATTAAGAATAAAAATAAAAATCATACATGTGATAAATTCGTATACATAACAATAGGTTAAACCTAATTTAACAATTAGGTGATACTAGGTTCAAAATTTGATATTTAAAATTAATTGTAAAATGATCTTTCAAAATGTTATAAGCTGCGACTAGCTGCTAGTTTGTTACTGCAGTAGACCACGCACAGGCTTCGTCAGGTTTCTTCTACTGTTTGCTGCACTGGCAAGTCGTGTTAGTATCGTAATGGTAACATTTTCTTAGATGTATAACCATCCTTATGATTAGCGTTGTCAGCAATATAGGTCCAATTTATAACTACTCGTATAAAATTTGTACGGCTTAGCTCTAACAATAATAAATTTGTTTCTCTAGTGAACAAATATTAAAATGAAGGAGGGATGCAAAATCTCAAAGAATGTGTTCGGAAACAGTGTGTTCTGAAGTGGAAACTCCAAAATGATTCTTTCACGGTTGTCTCAGAACCTTCAGTTGAAAATCGATTGCAATAGAATCCTGTTGTTTGTCAAATAATATCATACCCTAGACCAGGACACATTCCAGTTTATCGTTTGTAATCATAATTTGATTCTGTGTAGCCTATGTAGTTGATTTGGCGTCTTTAGCAATAGACTGATTTAAGAGGATCGTCTTTGGCCACCAGAAGATCTCAAACGGCATGTCATAGTGTGGAACTCTGGCCGGGTTACTTTGATTCTGACGAAAATGGGGAGTCAGTAAAAATGGCTTATTATTACAATTGTTTGAAATAATTGCCGTTGTTCTGTACCTTCGAGCTACAATTCTAGTCTTAGGGATTTCTGATGAAACCATAATCCCAGGTTTTCCTCCAATCTCTGTCGTTGTTACAGTGATATGTCTGTCAGAAGAAACTTCATGTTGCGTGTTGAAATGGTTTCTGTATCAGGAATAACTGACAGTAGAGTGCTGCTGTCTTTGAGGAGCTGTCAGCTTTGGTTCGGCTAAATTTATGGCTACTTCCTAACATGGAGGCCCTGATGTGGGTTACACCATTAGCTGCCGTCTTTGACTGTTCGTAACTACAAAGCCACAATCAAAGGAAAAACCAAAGTGATGCAAGGTTTCCTCCATCTAGGTCACAAAGTGCCGCAACTGAATGGAGTTCACGGATGTATTATGGAGAGTAATAAATCTTAATTAATAAAGTGAAGGCATAAAATGTTTAGGGCCCGGGTGGGGTACTAAGCTCTACTTGTAAATATATCACTGGATTGAATACACCCAGGAGAACTACATGTATGTGAGTGACTTTTTCGTTACAGAGTGCCCCACACTTTTTGGACCAGAGGCACTATAAGCTTTCCTTTGTCATTGTTGTGAGTGATGGTGTTGAGAAAAGACGACCATGTGGAAGTACTTCTGCTGTATGTATGATAAAGTAAGCGAGAAGCTGACGACCCTAAACACACATAATTCAGAACATCCTCCAGCTACCCCATATTGTTTGAAGAAGTCACTGAAAAGTTTAAAGAAACGGAGTCAGATTCGGATGAACCACTCATCGAACTTGAAGAAGCCTTTCTCGTGGTGCAATAGCCAGAGCAACGATGGAGGGTTTACAGTGACACAGAATTAATACTTGCAACGTATAGATAAGGTGTCAAAATTCAGTATTCACTGCATCTTCAAGACAAAATACTGACATCCTTACAATCTGCATATTCTTCAGGCACTAAGTGAGGGTTGTTCTGATAAATTCCTGGAGCTTTGTAAATGGGTGCTCAGAGGAAGGAAATAACTGCTTCAGATCTCTCGTGCTTCTCAATGTTTATGTATCGGGTGACGTCCGTGGAAAAGAAAGACACTGATTTTTGAGTAGATCATATAAGAAGCAGGGTGGTGGTATGTAGTGTTAAGGACCAAATAATTGACACATTCTTCTTCCGCAACCAAATGTTAGCTGAGAATTATCTTGACATTTGGAGAATTTTTTTTTTCAAAAGTTCTAGAAGAGTAGTGTTGATATTAGAGTTTTCCTGTCTCAGAATGGCTGGATGAATAATTCTCATAAAATTTGATTGGAAGGTGGGAATAAGTGTAATAGCCTCCAAGATCCATGCAACTTGTAGGATTTGAGGTTCTCATAGAGGTCCTTCTGAAGGATTCTACCTTCTGATATAACTGGGTACGTAGTAGCATAGTTGGTTGAAGCATTATGCTAAAACCGGAAGGTCGCAGGTTCGATTCCCGATGAGGTCATTGGATTTTTCAATTGACCTAATCCTTCCAGCCGCACTATGGCCCTGGGGGACCTCTCACAACCCTATGTGCCTAATACCAGGAATTTTCCTGGGTGGTAAAGGGCGGCCGGCGCGTAAGTCTGTCAACCTTACCGCCATTTGTGAGCCGATTGTCTAGAAGATGTGGGAGCCTCGACCTCTCACAACCCTATGTGCCTCCACGGCCTGCTACAGGGATAGCTTTACATTTTACCTGATACATAACGCCGAGTACTCCGCTCAAATGGGGCACGCGGTAGCGTAGTTGGTTGAGGCACTGTGCTACAAGCCGGAAAGACGCGGGTTCAAGTCCCGATGAGGTCATTGGATTCTTTAATTTACCTAATCATTCCAGCCGCGCTATGGCCCTGGGGTCGACTCAGACTCTAACAGAAATGAATACCAGGAATATTCTTGGAATGTCCTTAGGGGTAAAGGGCGGCCGGCGCGTAAGCCTGACAACCTTCCCGCCATCTACGAGCCGACTGTCTAGAAAATGTGGGACCCTCAACATCTCGCAACCCTATGGGCCTCCACGGCCTGTTACAGAAATACCTTTACTTTTCTTTTTTCTTTTTACTCTGTTGAAAAATTAACAAATGTTTCGGAGGAACTAGTCCACTCCATTTTACACCTGTTAATTTTCACTTGTGGGGCCATCTGAAATCCAAATCAGCCCGTCTCAAGGTCGCTATCTACACACAGAATAAATTCACACAATCATCCATGCCTTGAGTAGAATTCGAACCCACGATCCCAGCTTTCGAGCGAGAGAAGAATCTTCATGCCTTAGACCGCGCGGCCACTGTTATCGGCAGTATTGACTATGGTGTCAGAATTAAGGAAAAGTCTGTAGTTTTCACATTCATGACTTAATTTCATCAGCTATGGTGGCCCTGCCACACGCCAAGCTGTTACAAGCATGAGATCATGAGGTCCGGATCACAAAGCAGAGCGGCGCTGAGTCACAGCAGTGTCGGTGCTACGCACCCTTGACCTGAATTCCGGGGAAATTTAAATAAAAAGTAACCTGCATATTATTACAAATGAATTGAAAAACTATGCGATGGACATAACTGTTGTTTGCCCAGTAACAATTACACNTACAATAATTATTGTTTATAAGTAAAGATATTAATGTAGAGTAAATTTGTTCATATTATCTTGGATAATTCGGAACTTTAGCTGTAATCTCACATCTATATGTTTAAAGGTCATTTACTGCACTTTGTTTTCCTTCGTTTCCGCTCCGAAAGGCATGTTGCAATTCTACCTACAATCGCCACACCTATCCCGCGTGGAGGAGAGGTCATATATTTGCACCGTAACGCTGCGACACGTAGGCGGCGGAAAAAGGGAACTCATTTCCTGGGGGTTTAACCGGACCACCCTGTTCTTAATGGAAATAAATACGGGGACCTTGCCCTCCAGGTTGGGGAAGTCTCGAATCTGTGACAGTAAAATGTGGTCATGAGTCCCGTTGGACTGTGACCTGAGAATCACTGCCCTGGTGAGGACCAGCAGCAATTTCAAACGACAGTCCAATCCTCTCGTCAGAGAGGCTGTTAACATAAGGTTTATGACCGCAAGTGTTCAGTTGGAAAAAATAATACTGGTCATGAGTCTCAAGGGGCTTATCGTCTAAACGAACTGATTGGCAATAAACAGCCAGTCGTAAAGTAACTCTGACTCTGACTCTGACTCTCCATTCCTCGTGATCACTGCCGTAAATTTTAACAAAATTACATAGTATGAAGCCCCTCAAGACAATCTGTTACACCGTGCGCTCTATTGCTATTCGCAAGACTGTACAGGTATCAATTGCTTTGTAGTACAAGCACTTCTGCCTAGTTTGGATTGTGATGTGATGCACTAAGAGAGAGAAGCTGTTGCTAAAATAACTAGGCTGATGAAATAGAAGTCATTGTCCGGGACGTAGGTCATCCGACATACAGAAGCTGTAAAATCTAGCTACTGCCAACATTGCAAAATATCCCAACAGTAAAAATTAAATTACAGAATAGTTGATCTGTCTGCCGTTAGTAGCAGGATTGGAGGAAAATACCCTGCAGGCAGTCTGTCAATAATGAATACTTTCTTTCCCGCTTCGGTACATATATTTCAGCTGAAGTTGGTATCACTGGCAGGACAACTGGATCATCAGCGATTCAGCGAGATCAAATCATTTAACATTATACAAGTTCTACAAGCCTTTTGATACATGTTCCCTAAGGGTTTTTTCCTCTTGAAAATCTTTTTTTTTTCTTTCTCTTTGCGTCACGTAAATTGTCACTGTCCTTTACAAACACAACCAGATTCTTTAAGGGGATATGAAATAACATACTATTCAACTCACTTAAAAAAAAATTAAAGTTGTCCCTGTGCTTAACGAATTAAGCACTACGCCATGAAGGACTATGGGGGAGTATAGATCCACATTTTCTTGACCTCGGCACTAGCTGTGAGTGAGTGGTCACTTTACGCCCCGAGAAAGAGCCACCGGTATCCATTGTATAGGAGGTTGGGTGGACCCCAGAGCCTGTCTGGACGACTTGGAGAAGAGAAAATTCATGATTTATTTAATCCGTCTTGCAGTGCATACACTCATTTTTCTCCTTCTCTCCCTCGCACTACATGTTTCGGCATAATAATGCCATCTTCAGGTGCTTACTTATCCACGTCAAACCAGTTCATTGCATGCCATGTTCACACATTAAAATAACTAAAATATGTATCTATCATATACATTGTCCAACGTTAAAAATATTAAAATTGTTCNGATAAATTAGTTCATTAATCTGAATTCTGAATGCTAATTCTGAGCAGAGTCTGCACATGTTATTCATACCTCGCTGCAGTGCTCCAGTCTTGCTGTCACCCAGTCCAAACATTTTGAGGCTCCAGCGTGACTAAAGCGTTCTGATGATGGCATACAATATACGGATTGCTGAGTTTTGGGGTTTTCCATCTTCTAGCATTTTAAAGAACACGACGTTTCGTAAACTAGATCCAGCAGAGTAGGTGCCTCCCATCCTTTCACCTGAGNAGACTAGTGTTTTGTTTACATGTGTCGGTACTTGTCACTACATCGAAGCAGAGGTAATACCTCACACCTCACTCAAACCAGAGGGACCTGAACCCAATTGGCACTAAGGGAAGTCAGGCCTCCCTCCTACCCGAGCGAGGTATGTAATTTGGAAATAGAAAGAGAGAAGCCCAGTTGACACCAAAAGAGGAAGGTATTTTGGGACGAGAGAGAAATTCTAAAGAACTAACAGCTTGAAACTTTCCTTACGCAGTTCCGAGAATGTAAAGCTTATGACGGGTCACAATCCCCGGACTTAAACCAAACCAGTCCGACACTCTCCCTACTTTTACAAAGAGCCCTATGCTCTAATAAAATAGAAATCTGTCCAAAAAGACGCTGGAGAGAACATTTTGTCACGTAGAGAGATGGCCCTCTGACCGGTCATAACTCTCCAAATGTTAAAAACCGCTTTTAGAAAGAAGCGGCGAACTGTTTCAATAGTCGAGGAAAGGGACCAATTTTCAACTCCCGATTGGTCACGGCAGTCAAATGGTTTAGGAATCCGATATTACCCGTTATCTTGTAGTGGACACCTTCGGAATACTCTTTAGCGAATTTCCCTTCATTCAACTTCTAAATATCATACAATAACCTTTTTCGGTGCAGCGTAAGGTATGTGACAATTTAGGCCTCAAATTCGTCACAGACCTACCCTTAGAAGACCCTGAGATTGAACGCCCTCAATCCACTGTGAAAGCGCGTGAACCCAACTTTCGGCGCGAAACAGCTGGCCATTGGAGGAATGAGAAATTCTATCGAAACCCTCCCCCATATTGTCTAAATCCAGCCAACCCGAAGGTTTGGAGGGCGATAACGAGGCGTTCCCAAATTTTCACAGAACCTCTGAATCTTCAAAAACAGCGAGTTTGTTCTTTTTTCAAAAGTCTCGCAACAACAGTTAAACTCGCCGGATGCGGANTGAATTGTTTCAATAGTCAAGGAATGGGACCAATTTTCAACACCCGACTGGTCACGGCAGTCAAATGTTTTAGGAATCCGAATATTACCCGCTATCTTGTAGTGGAGACCTTCGGAATACTCTTTAGCGAATTTCCCTTCATTCAAGTTCTAAATATCATACAATAACCTTTGTCTGTGTAGCGTGACGAATGTGACAATTTAGGCCTCAAATTCGTCACGGACCCACCCTTAGAAGATCCTGAGACTGAACCCCCTTGATCCACCCCGGGTCAGAAAGACTGTGAAAGCGCGTGAACCCAATTTTCGGCGTGAAACAGCTGACCATTGGAGGAATGAGAAATTCTATCGAACCCCTCCCCCTTATTATCTAAATCCAGCCAACCTGGAGATTTTGAGGATGGTAACGAGGCGTTCCCAAATTTTCACAGGACCTCTGAATCTTCAAAAACAGAGAGTTTGTTCTTTTTTTCAAAAGTCTCGCAACAACAGTTAAACTCGCCGGATGCGGAGTTAGCCCTCTCGGTCGACTGTTAAGTGAAATTAATATCGGAGTATTCGAAAGCTAAATCAAGAAATTTAATATTGAAAAGAAACGCGAGTGAGTGCGAACTGGTGATCCTCTCAAACACCATACACGCAGTGGTAGCGGTAACCTGTACAAGTCCCCAAGTGCTCGATAATAGTGCGAACGGTGCATGGTGACAAGGCTTGCAGGAGAGTGTAACCAAGTANTTTTCGGCGTGAAACAGCTGACCATTGGAGGAATGAGAAATTCTATCGAACCCCTCCCCCTTATTATCTAAATCCAGCCAACCTGGAGATTTTGAGGATGGTAACGAGGCGTTCCCAAATTTTCACAGGACCTCTGAATCTTCAAAAACAGAGAGTTTGTTCTTTTTTTCAAAAGTCTCGCAACAACAGTTAAACTCGCCGGATGCGGAGTTAGCCCTCTCGGTCGACTGTTACGTGAAATTAATATCGGGGTGTTCGAAAGCTAAATCAAGAAATTTATAATTGAAAAGAAACGCGAGTGAGTGCGAACTGGTGATCCTCTCAAACACCACACACGCAGTGGTAGCGGTAACCTATACAAGTCCCCAAGTGCTCGATAATAGTGCGAACGGTGCATGGTGACAAGGCTTGCAGGAGAGTGTAACCAAGTAGCAACAACCCGTTCATTTTGTAGAATACGAGCTCTCCCTTACCGAGAGTAGCCAAGTAACGATCTGAGCTGTGTCTCAGTGACTACCAGATTACAAAACAATAAAGGAAGTGGTGCCAAGTGTTTGTGTTTCTAGTGTGTTCTTTTTTCCTTGTCGAAGTAAGGCCCGAAAACGACCTGAGCCAGAGTCTCACTCTACCCACGACTAGCCCGATCACCATCAGCTCCCCACCCCGTCCACCTTTTTCCTTCACTTCGCAGCTGTATCCCCAGTTGCTGGCGCCCATAGACAATCCTGGCCAAGTCCCGGACCTGAAACCCCTTTCCATAGTGAAGAGAAGTGGTGGAGTCGGAGAAGCGGTGGAGCCAGGTAAAGCCCGACCTAGCTGCAAGCCCAACGACCAACGACGGCAGCGGCGACAACGGCAAGAGAAAGGAAGGACGGTAAAAGAATAGTGACCAACCGGTGGGACTTGAAGCCTCACTGAGTGGGACGGTAAAAACTCGCCCGTACAGCCCGTAGCCAGTTGCTATACTGACTACGCTACCTCTGCTCATTCAACTAACTTAACTGTTTAAAAATAAAAAATACGGTATAACGCCAGGACGTTTCGTAGACATTACATGATAAATTAATTCATTAATCTGAATTCTGAATGCTAATTCTGAGCAGAGTCTGCAAAATGTTATTCATACCTCGCTGCAGTGCTCCAGTCTTGCTGTCACCCAGTCCAAACATTTTGAGGCTCCAGCGTGACTAAAGCGTTCTGATGATGGCATACAATATATGGATTGCTGAGTTTTGGGGTTTTCCATCTTCTAGCATTTTAAAGAACACGACGTTTCGTAAACTAGATCCAGCAGAGTAGGTGCCTCCCATCCTTTCACCTGAGAATGGAAACGGATTCAGCTTCCGAAACTCTGTGTTCTTTAGAATACCAGACGGTGGGCAAATTCCAAAAAATCGGCAATTCCGTATGTTAAGCATTTGAAATTACTGATGAATTATCCTTTAAATATTAAATTGGAAGGTTTAGCAGTTCCCAGTCTCTGGCTACGATTTCCACAGAAAACCCTTTCGTCGATCTGCTGTTAGGCCATATAAACTGTAGCCATCAGGAATTCGTTAATTTCATTGAATATGGACTTTTTCGCCAAAAGTGAAGATTGCAATACCAGCGGAAGCATTGGTGCTTCTCACTGCAGTTTATCTCTGCCATCTCTGGTCCTGTTCATAACCACATACCTCCAGTCGTAAAACTTAACTCATTATATGCCTACAGAAATGTTTCATGTTCAGATATTTAAATTCAGTCCAAATACATAAAAATAAGTAATAATTAACCTGTTTGAAATACTGATCAGAACTAGACATATGGCCTCATTATGTAATGACATAAGGTGATATTAAAATCTGAAACTGAATTTCGTTTTAGTTTCATAGACTGAAAAAGTGAGCACAAAATTATTAAATAATTTCTTATCCAAGAACTTCGTCATTCTGTTAGCGATAATGAGAACACAAAAAATACCAAAGCAAGTAGAGATTTGTACATTGGTGAAGATTATTGTCACTTGCTAGTGACCAGACGCGGGGTTAGGAATGGTGGTTGGATTTATTGAAAGCTTATAGCTCGTAGGTACAAATACCTATAACAGTTTCACCAGTCTACGGATTCCACAAATCATTACTGAAGTACTCAGTCGTCTATGTCTTCATTAATCGTTGTTTGGTAGCGGCGTCTAACAATGAGACTCCAACTCCGACCTCCGACACATGACTTCCGACCCATGACTGAATAGATTTTCCCGATGGTCCTCGCTATATAGCCTCAACACGGAGAACATAGGAAACGTCGGAGGCAGAGAGTGAGTGAGAGAGCCGGCAGAGTAACTCCCCAGCAGAGGGAGAATGGCCACTAGTAGTCAGGCCCTTCCTTTCGTCGAAGAGGAGGCCTCACTTCAAAGTACGCAGAAGTCTGGAAAGAAAAGAATATGGTCATGGGATCCGACGGGACCCGAAATCAAGAGTGGCTGTGCCAGCGAGGTCCAGTAGCAGTTTACTGGACTGGACTGGACTGGAAGTTAATAAAAGTGCAGCGAGAGTCGAACAAATATTAAGTCATGTGTCCCGACGGGGCTCGAAAACAAGAACGACTATGCTGACGAAAGCCAGCAGCAATTTGATGGACTGGACTGGCTACAAAAATCGCCTTCAATAATTCTTCTGTTGTTGCATGTTTATTCGTTGGTCTGGAGAGTTATTTACCGTGCCGTTGCCTCGCAAAGGCCGTCTCTTCTTGTCCCATTATCCCAGCTTCTAGTCGTAATGTTACAATATTATTGAACCACACTGACGATACAATTGGACGAGAATTAATATTGTGTCCAGATTCCTGACAGCTGTGCCTTCATTTACTCAAAGGGCTACATACGGGTAGATAACACGATCATAAACATGTTATTTATACAGTTATAATATGTTGAATATTTATAAATGGTACAGAAAGACTGGTCGCATTATCCCGACTGGCAATTCCGCAGAGAAGCTCGTAGTGCTACTAGAATTGTTTCAGTTAGAATATTACGCACAAATTCATTTCCAGTCACATTGAAGATAGTCTGGAAACAGTTTAATTACATCTAAGTAATACATCCAGAATTTAACACGGAAGTGTACTTCCCAAACCAGAAGTTCTATTCCCTGCACACAAACATTTTATCATTCTCAAAAGAGTTTTCTCATTTGTGAAATAATTCTGTAATCTCCATGAATGTATGTGTTTGCATTGTCTGAGACCGACACCGTACAGATATCGTACATTATAACTCTTTGTATTGTTTTCGCATACTGCCAAATATTGAAATAACATTATGCCTGCATGGAACTTGAACCAGTCTATTCAACTTTTGCCAACCTCAGAAATATACTAGAAAGCTAATTCGAACTTTTCGCGTTATAGATCCAAAATATTTGCCTTTTGTGATACCGGTTTACATGTACTGTCACATTTATCATAACGCCACAACTTGTCAGCAGTGCGGAAAATTTACATCGCAATTGGCCTCAGAGTTTGAGGTGTGATCTAACAGTTTCATACTTTTGTTTTCTACCGTTCGAGTGCCTTGCTACGAGTCATTCTTTGATGGTTTTGGTGAACCAATTAACAGAAGTTCTACATGCTGGATCCCAGGTTACTTGCCACAGTATTCTTAACCTCCGCTTATGTTTCAGCAGACTCTCAGACCAGGTAGATCCTTATGAAGATCCGAGACTGTAATTCTGATTGCTGATTACGTAGAAGCTACAGACGCAATAAAGTCACGGGCCGCTTTATCAGCTTATTGCCACATGTTAATTAGTATTCCAGGTGAAAATAATTCAGAGGCCAGGTCTTGAAACTGCTCTCGGTTCCGAAAAATTCGTAGTTCTAACATGATCTAGCAAGTGGAAAACGACTGATACGTGATCTGAGTCCGGAATGTCAGAGACAGTGACCTCTGAAGCCGGACATTCTTGTGAAAAATAATATCGAACACGTCACCATTTCCAGCAGGAAAGTAATGAGTAGGATATTGTGATGCTGAACTAAGCTCAAAGTCACCGACCTCCGTTTGTCTAGGGGTAACGTTCCCACCTCATGACTTAAGGTAGATTTACGGCACGTAAAAGAACCTCATGTCTCTAGGAGACCACTGAGCTAAATTAGGCAAATTTTCCCGCACAAGTAGTTTCCAGTGCCTCCGGTAGATGGGGAAAGTGTTTGGTATCACTGCCAGATGAGGACCGAAACCTCGCTGACAGAAAGGGACTAATTATCAGATACAACTGCCAGTAGAGGGCCGACCTCGCTGGCAGAAAGGGGCTGAGAGCGGGCACCAGTACCGGTAGGGTATGGAGACAGTAAAAATTAAAGGGGGACGCACAATGGACCAATAACTGGTCTAAGTGCATGGAGAAACCCACCTTCTCTAACAATGAATGAATGAATGAATGAAGCTCAAAGTCTAAGTTACTTCACGACTGACGGTTTACCACCAGTCAGTTCTACTTGGTGTCAAGCCCCTTGAAACCCACAACCAGTAACTGAATAAGCTTTACACCTCGTCTCACTTATAACCTCTCGGCACGGATAACGTTGTGTTTGGATTCGATGCGGCAGAGATGCGTTTGCCGTGCTGTTGCTTAGCAACGACCGATTCGCGGACCACAGAAAACACCATTCCTCTGTTGTTGTACCATTATTGCATTTGTGTCTGTTGCTGCGGGTACGTGTTTACTGAGCCGTTGCCTAGAAACGGCTCTAGCATATTTACTTAAGTCCCGATCGTTGTATAGTAACGGGTCTACAGGCTACAATATCATTATAACGCCCATTGCCGGAAATCTGCATCGTATTTAATTTTTCGAGGTTTCATTAAATCCGCTTTAATTTCAAGTTTTCACGTGTCTTTCTCGATGCTTTCAAGATACTTTGAACCTTCAGTCATACCTTGAAAACGAATTTCGCTCCAACCAAGGCAGCCTCAAACGTGCGGATGGCTGACTGCTCGTCATGTGAGACTGCCAAACAGAATACTGATTAGGGAGTCCTGACAAATGACTGTGTATTGCTGAAAGCAAACGCAAAATCGAATTTCCTGTGGAATTGCCTGTGGATGAGCTTTCTCATTCTGCAGTAATGAAACAATTTATGGTCGTACACCGTAGACTCAGCCAAGTATACAACTGCTAAATGCGTAAAATTTATACCTACATTTCGCTTCCTGCTTTCTAAGAAAGGTCCGTTCAGTACTCTCAGGAGGGAAGATATCATGCTCACTCGCCTTAGGAGTGGTCGCAATTGCCTGACATAACGAACATTTGTTTTGAATTGATTCCACACGAGTTTGAAACCACCGTAGTGTGCCGGTTACTCTCTTACAGGTTCTAGTGGAATGCCCACGTTATGACAAAGGGCGTCTCATATTTCATCATCATACAACATTGCTCAATGTCCTTGGAGATGGTCGCCATAGCGTATCTTACGTTCTGCCAAGCCTGTTTAATTGTCAGAATTTTCTATTGCTTCTCGAAATACTTTTGACCATGTTATGTTACTCTTTATGTTTTATGGGCCAAGAATTACGAGTCCATGCCTAGTCTGACATAGTATTCTACCGTTTCAATGTGAATTATGCTTTGTTTAAATTTATTATTTTACTGCCAATCTGTAAGTCCCCTCTTACAATCTCGCTTCTAGGTATATATAGTTTTTATCATTATAACCCAAACTAAGTCATGGGCTTCATAATTATTTATGCACAAATGTAAATCGATATTGACGCACCCTAAAACCCGTACAATATTTTCGCAAATTCTTGCACCCGCGCTGTAGCTTCCTGCTTCAGATGTAGAAGCGGCCGAAAACTATTGAATCCTGGCAGAACTGCACGGATTCCTCCAGCGTTAAAACGACTGGAGCATAAATATTTTCATGCATTGGATAAAAATTTTCATCCAATATCATGTTTTAGAATGTCTCTACATTTCTTGTATAAATTCAGGGACTGCCGAACACGTGCAGGAAATGGCCGCGCCATAGCTCAAGCGGTTAGTCTCTGGCTTCCCATCGCGGCGGCTCGGGATCGATCCCGGGATCTGGTCAAGTGGGATTTGTGGTGGACAAAGTGGCGCTGTGGCAGGTTTTCTCCGAGTACTTCGGTTTCCCCTGCCAATCTTCATTCCACTAATTGCTCCACAATCACCCTCACCTGTCATCTGGGGCTGGTACAATAGGCCAGAAGTGGCCGCAGTACAAGGGACTTGTACATCCCACTAGCAAAAAAAAAAAAAACAGGTGCTGGCATAAATTTGGTCCTTACATTGGACTACTTGCTAATACTACATCTGATGTACTGAAAGTATGTGATATATGTTTCAGCTTCTAGTTGTGACGTAGTGCTGAACAGCGACACGACAAAGAATGGGTCCATATCATCACCCCTGTTCCCCAGCCCATATCCTCCTCGCAGCTACTGCCGGTATGACTTCCAAGGTCGTGGTAAAGAGCGAGTTCAAATCGTTTTCAGCGACTTCAACCTCTACCATCCCCCAGATAATTCAAAAGAGTAAGTTTCACAGTTCATCTCTACTCTATACATTAAATGACAGTGATATCATATGAATTGTGTGAAGAATGCTGTAATTTGTGAAAGAAATTGAAACACATTAAAATACCATAGTACATTTCAAGGACCTGACGATAACAGAATAGAAACAATGAGAACAGAACTGATGTTTATTTGAAATAAACATAAAAGCACAAATATTTATGAAGGAGATCCATACAACATTATTATTATATTCACGATGTTAACAAGATTTTCTTGAAAGAACTAATAACCTACTTTCCTGTCACTCTAATCTAAGCATCTCATACGACAAGTAGAAAAATAACTTTAATATGTATGCGTAATGAAGTCAATAAAACAATAAAATTGGGAACCTAATTGCTAATCGGAGTGATTTATGCAGTACACCGTTGAAATGGCCTCATATGTCATGATATTTTTATGGCTCAGGAATTCAAATGACATTGAGGTACACTCCCCTATAAGCCCTCATGGCATAGTGCTTAATTAATTAAGCACAGGAAGAACTTTAACTTCTGAAAAAATAAAAAATTATACCCGGGATAGCGTAGTCGGTATAGCAACTGGCTATGAGCTGGATGACCGAGGGGTCAGAGTTCAGGTTCCTAGGGTCAAGAATTCTCTCTTCTCCACGTCGTCCAGACAGGCTCTGGGGTCCACCCAACCTCCTATCAAATGAGTAACGGGGGCTCTTTCCCTGGGGGTGAAGCAGCATGGGTGTGAAGCTGACCACTCACCTCCAGCTAGTGCCGAGGTCAAGAAAACGTGAATTTATACATCCACTCCCCCACACTCCTTTTTGGCATAGTGCTAAGTTAGTTAATCACAGGGACAAATTTACTTCTACCTTTGCCTTATTACCCTAACAGTCTGAGAAACTACAGTGTTGGTCTTACTAATGGGAAGGATTTGTGATGCATGCCACTGAGATTACCTCAGATGGCATGACACATACACACCATGTTTCACGACGATCGATTCAGGAATTCAAGTAATATTAAGGGTATTTCCTCAACAACTTGAGAGGCTGTGCTGTTGGTATTAATGATCTTAGGGGATTTATGAAGTACGCCGGTGAAATGAACTCGATTGGCATTATACTTGTATATCTATCAAGTTCCATGATGATCGATTCAGACATTTAAGTAACATTATGATTATTACCGCAACAGTTTGAGGAGCTGTAATATTGGTATTACTGATAGAAAGGATTCATGAAGTACGCCTTTGAGATGGCTTCATTTTGGCATAATGTTTATACCAAGTCTCATCAATATTGGTACAGTCGTTCAAGAGAGAGTAAGATTTTTCCTCAGAATGTTGAGGGGCTGCAATGTTGGTATTACTTGTAGGAGCGATTTATGTATTACACCAATCAGATGGCATCAGACGCCTTAATATATACACATACCAAGTTTCATAAAGCTTGGTTCAGCCATTCAAAAGCTAATTGGGATGGGGTATACACATACAGAGACAGACACACACACACAGAGACATCAAAGTGATCTCATACGCTTACTTTTATTTTTTTCAAAATAAGAAAAGTAGGCTAAAAATAGGATTGCCAAAAATGCATAAGCAGAATTTGATGTCCTTTAAAATTATTTTATTGACCTTGGCTGTTCAGTTATTTTACATCACTACTTCAGCTTCAAGTGGGCACGTGGTAGCATAGTTGGTTGAGACACTATGTTAAAAACCTGAAGGCTGCGGGATCAAATCCCGATGAAGTGGATTTTTTTCAATTGACGTAATCCTTCCTGCCGCACTATGGCCGTGGGGTCAACTCAGCCTCTAACGGAAATGAGTACTAGGAATATTCCTGGGGGTAAGGGGCGGCCAGTGCCATCTGTGAGCCGAGTGTCTGGAAAATGTGGGAGCCCCAACATCTCACAACCCTATGGACCTCCACGGCCTGTTACAGGGATACTTTTACTTTACTTCATCTTCAAAGTTTCAATAGTGTCACATAAGGATGTTATGACTGGAAAGTACAAAAATATGTTATGTGAAATGATCAGAATCAATTTTCAAAGAACAATGGAAGCTAAGTACTTCAGTTGAAGAGACTGTTTTGCATATAATATTCATTTACTGCATACAGGAATCTGTTCTTAGATATCCACTTTCACAGACATCACCCTCCATCATGTCAGAAATTTTATTTTCTCATATTCTGTTAAATACCCATAATCACATTTTGATAGTTATTTACAGTTAAAGTTGTACATCTTAGTAGATATTTATTTTGTGTCATATTCCAAAATTTTGCACAATGAGCACATTTTTTTTTAGAAAATCAATAAGTTCTGTTTGAGCTTCATGTAAAGTAAGTGTTACACATGCTCCAATAGAGTTTAAAATTAAATTCATAGGACAACATTTAGTGTAGACCTAATGATGTCAGATTTCATCAAAACCCACTGTGTAGTTCTGGACACAGCACACTGACACACTCACTTTATGCAAAGAATTCTTTACAAATTGACAGAACTTTACCATTTGGGTCCCACACAACTCATGAAACTGCTAGATATGTGGTCCTCTGCCATAATTGTAACCAGGTGCTTCCCCATATGGAAGTCAGTCTGCCCAAAAATGTCTGTGTGTTTGTATGTTTCTTTCCTGTTCATGCAGATCGGCAGGTGTATTTTCACATTTATTTTTTCACCATGATGGGAGGAAAATCTTAACACTAACTCAAATGATCAAACAAAAACTGGTATTTAGCAGTTAGCAGTAGTTAGCAACTACTGAGCTCACTTCTTTTATTAAACCTCGTACTTCAGCTTCAGCATCAAGTAACAGAATTTGGAACAGTTTTCCAGGTTTTGAAGAATTTTCTACTCAGTTGTCATTAACAATAACTTTATGTTTTCCTTCTGAGTTTCCATGATGCACAGATAAGAATGGAACCTCAGAAAAGCAGAGAATGACCACAAACTTACAAGCAGCTCATTCGACTAATATGGCAGCATTTGAATGTAACACACACACACACACACACACATACACCATCAAGGATATAGTATATCATTGTCCCTTCTAATTGTGCCTGTATTCACAGACTGCTAGTTTAAGCCTGAAGGAACTGGCTTGACTAACAACACTTGTGATGGACTTGCTGGATGTGGCATCACCACAAACACATACAAGACAACATCAAAGAACCGTATTTTCGAGAATGACAAGGCAGCACACGTTCGGCCCCCATCAAGAGAAATAATAAGAAAGATGACATGAACCTACTTGGTTTATAAACTCCAATAATATCTTAAGAAACCAGTTAGAAATATTTTAATGTATTGGAACAGCCACAGTAGTTGTAAAAACTTTAGATTTTATACCCAATTATATATTATTAATATTATATACAATATATTTTAACTTCAGAACATATATTGTAATAGTAACTTCCAAGTGTATTGATGTAAAGGTGTCCCTCTGATGATGGTCTCTGAAGACCGAAACATGTACGGGCATAAATAAATGAAGTAAGAAAAATCTTCACCAGTCACACTAGACGGAACTGTTTAACTTTTCATGATATTGTTAGTGCAACGGACCAGAATGAATCAAATCAAATACATTAATTGTTCTTGTGTTTACAGGTGTGAAAATATTGACTCCTTGGTGGCAAATGTACATATTGATGGTCGAATGGAAAAAATTGATAGCTTCTGTGGCAACACTGTGCCTAAGCCTCTTATGTCCAATGGCCCAAGACTCATGTTGGAATTCAGAGGGATATATTCCTCAAGATATTCCAGAGGTTTTAAAGCCACTTACAGTTTTATAGAAAGTGAGTATATTGGAATATAAATTAATGCTTAATAAGTCAAGATATCTAAGTCATTATAGTTGATATAGTGATGGACTTTGTGCTGGATGACCCAATTTCGATTTCTGACAGTGCAACATTTTTCTCTTCTCCACAACATCCAGACCGGCTCTGAGGTTCCGTCAGCCTCCTGTCCAATGGGTACTAGAGGCTCTTTCCCCGAACATAAAGTGGCAGGGTTTTGAAGCTGACCACTCACCTCCATCTAGTGCCAATGTCAAGAATTATGGAGCTATACCTCCACTCCCCCATATGTTTTCATGGTATAGTGCTTAACTAATGAAGCACAGAACAAATTTACTTTTTTTTTCTTTACTTAACAGTAAACATAACATGCTTTCACTTGAAGATATATTATTTATTTTTCCCGTTTACATGATTGACAGTGCTCAAAGAAAATTTTTTCAGTGGACATACTCAGTGATTTATTTTTTCATGAAACAAGGGTGATTGTACTTAATTGTGGCAAAAAGGGAAAATGTGATAGTTTACAATAAAAATTAGGAACAAAAAATTCAGATACTTAGTTTATTCTTTCAACCATTATCCCTTCACATTTGGTAAAGGATTTTTAAATTCTTATTTTTGTGTTTTAAGAAAAATGATGCCACTATGAAACACCAATGTCTACACCCACAATAAAAGAAAGAAAGAAAAGAAGAAAGACAAAACCCTCTTAATATTAAACCACTGTCAAAAACCGGTAGATCATCAAGCTGTGCGTACATGTGTATCTAGAAGGTAGAACTCTCAATTCATTCTCAAGCTTCAACAAACGGTCATGTGTGGTCACCTGCATGATCTAGGCTATGGATGGCACCCATATTATGCATCGAAAGCAGAGTGAAGGTGTTTCTGAGCCATTATGGATGTGATAGTGATGCAGAACTTTCTGTACATATCTTCTGGAAATGTAATTACCATTATTTAAAAAATTATACATATATATATATATATATAGGAATTTAAATTATAGTTGAACAGTAGGATTAAAATCAATTGCAGAGATTCTACCTTTTTAAATTTGTTCTGTTCATATACCATAAGTTTCATCATTTTAAATTTCAGACTTGTTGTGAAGTATTCTGATGTTAAACAGTCTAAACATTTTTATGTAAGTGGCTAGGACAAACATGTTCATGATTACTGTAAGATTTGATGGCCAAGAAAATTGAATTGCTGTATAGTTTTAATACATCAGATTAAAAAACTGTGGGAGCCTACCACAGTGAAGCAAGTGCTACCCAATGAGCGCTCACCATTGCAGCTCCAACACCCATTGGTTAGTGCACCGCCCAGCGACAAAAGTATAAAGATGCAGGCCTTTGACATGCTCGCCTCAAAAGTATGAGGCTTAAACTTTGTGGCGGTCAGGCATATGACCGTTCAAGTTACTAGACTGCCGTGGTAGCAAATTATACTAGAAATAGGGCATAATCTGCTGTACAATGCCTGGATTGACAGAGGCCTTGTATATATTGTACATAGAAATAGTAATTAAGACTAGAATTAAATTATAAATGTATGTCAATACTGACAATGGACTGACTAAGACTGACAAATGACAGATCTGACCTCTCGTCAGAGAGGGCGCCCCAAATGGACAGGACAGCAACTTTCACAAAGAAGAAAACATCTGGTCATGAGACCCAGCTGGGGCTTGACACCAACACAGACAGACTGACTGACCGTCAGTTGTAACATGACTTTGACTTTGAATTTGACTTTGCTCGCCTCAAAAATATAAGAGGCTTAAACTTGGTTGCAGTCAGGCATACGACCGTTCAAGTGACTAGACTGCCGTGGTAGCAAATACTACTAGAAATAGGGCATAGTCCGCTGTACTGAGCCTAGACTGACAGAGGCCTTGTATATATTATTTTTTTCCTGTGGCGCTACAGCCTCAATTTGGGCCTAGGCCTACCTCCGTGAAACTCTCCATTTCACTTCGGTTTACTAGATCTTACACATACGGTAGGACTCCTTAGGCGAGTGATCAGCTCGTGGCAAGGCCTCTACCTGTAGACAAACACAGAAAAATGCACACAAAGATCCATGCCCTGAGTGGGATTCGAACCCACGATCCCGGCTTCCGAGCGAGCGAAGACAGTGCATGCCTTAGCTGGCTCGGCTACCGTGACTGGCTTTATATATATATATATATATTATTATACATACTAGATATTAAGATTCAACTGTTAATAAGTGTACATAGTGACAATGGACTAATACTGTCGCCTATGACTGACAAATGACAGACTCAACCTCTCGTCAGAGAGGGTGGCGCCCCAAATGGACAGGACAGTAACTTTCACTTAAAAATTAACATCTGGTCATGAGCCCCAGCTGGGGCTCGACACCAAGACAGACTGACTGACCATCAGTTGCAACATGACTTTAACTTTGACTTTGACTTAATGCTAGCCACAGTAACAACTGGTCACAACTACGTTTGCATCAAGAGAACAGTGCAACACCGAGTCTAATAGTAGCCACACCACAGCTGACTCCACTAGTGAGCACCAACGCTCATCAGGCCAGCCAGCCTCACAGCCCCTAACACCAGCTAGCCCGCTACTGTAAGAGCTTCACCCGGCATCCCACCAACTCGCAATCACAGGGCTGCTGTAAGGACGAATGCTGTCACTAGCTCAGGCTAGTCCACTACGAAGGGGGTTTTCACTGCTATTCATCGGGCATGCTCGGCTTCACTGCTTGCCTGTAATAGTCATTCTAACGGCAACAATTATTTGTTATAATTTTATGCAGTTGTCTCTTGGAGCATCAATCTTCCACAAAAAAAAAGTCTAAGTGGACACACTAAAAGGTATTTCTTTCTGGTGCTTTGTCACACACAAAGAAGCACTGTCACAATCTTTTTAGACTTATTTATGGGAAAAAATAGAACATTATGAGAGATGAAATACATGGAGCTGGATAGGAAAGTCTCCATTGGAGTGCAACTCAGTGACATTTTTTAAATCCTCATTGTCAGTATACAAAGTGACACACATTTGGAGACAAATATGACAGGAGTATTAGTGGCATTCAATATAACATCTCGATATATTCAATTGTGGCAAGCATTTGAAAATAAGCAACTTTTGTTAGTCATTTCTGTGGACAATCACAAATGCAAACATGGTTGTTACTCCAGCAGTTACCAGGAGGTGTGAATAAAATAGAAAAAGAAAGAAAAAACTTACAGCTGATTTCTCTACAGTAAATTGAATCTGATGCGTCTTTCATGTAAAACAGGAGTGCTAACCACTCTACTGAGATACTCA
The DNA here is from genome assembly GCF_002891405.2 of Cryptotermes secundus. Taxonomy (NCBI): domain Eukaryota; kingdom Metazoa; phylum Arthropoda; class Insecta; order Blattodea; family Kalotermitidae; genus Cryptotermes; species Cryptotermes secundus. Next base: position 328,340 of record NW_019738348.1, read on the forward strand.
TTAATAAGAATATTTAAATTTAAAGACTGAACTTATAATGCTACTGATTTCCTGGCAGCAAGTTCTTATTTTGGCAAACTGTTTAGTATGGCTGCTATTGATGTTATGTAATATTCATTAACTTATGTAAGAATGAAGAAAAATACTATATTCCTCAAATATTTGCTTGGAGGATTATATTTCTATGTTTAAGGATCTCATATGATACCATAAAATCTTGTAATTTTTATGTTATATGTTAATAATGAGCTATGTTTCTCTCATTCCAATAAAAAAAAAAAGTACTCAAAAGCTAGTAAAGTGGAAAATTTTGGTTTGTGTTGCAGACTTTGGTGTAACTACTGGTCACCAACTTCCAGAATATCCATGTGCATTTGCATTCAATAGCAGTGAAACCCGCAATGGCACATTTGCCAGTCCTAACTTCCCTGGCTTCTATCCTCGTGACACCGAGTGCCATTACTTCTTTCAAGGCAGTAGAACTGAGAAAGTTCGCCTACATTTCAGTTATTTTGATGTAGAAGGAGTCTTACCGTGAGTAATCGGATTTCTCTTCAGAAGATATGTCAACCACTTTTCTCAGACTAGACCCAAAATATACACAGGTACCTTTTGATGGTCATTGCAACTGCAAACCAAACACTGAATTTGTTGTAATAATATCAGTTTGAAAACAATCAATTCAAGGAAATAGTCCAAAACTGAATAATATAAAGTAGATCCAATAGCTTCAGATCTTCAATAACAAGGAAAGATGCCTGTGTTTATTTCTAGTAAGGCTGATATTAATCTGTTAAGTCATATTAATTTGCCATAGCTCAATTAACTCCCTTCACTACATTATCATGACATTTCATACAGTCTGCTGAAGAAATACCTTTATATTTGACTGCATATGATGACAATGACGACGACGACGATGATGACATCATCTTAGTCACCAGATTTCCAGAGAAATCCATAACATGAAGATAGCAGATAGAGTAAACACCTATAATCCATTATCCAAGCAACCAGAATTTTTATGCAACTGGAAGAATTTTGAAGAAATTATATCATTTTTACAAAGAACTTCGAAAGGTAGTTGTATTTCATAGATGTTCACCAGCTTTGTTATAATGCTCTTGGCTGCCCACAGCAGTGCTCTATATCATTCTTGTTCAAACAGTTGCCATTCCAGCATAGGTTAGTTGAGTTTGTCCTCATGTAACAAAATCCAAAATATTTCACCAATTAGTACATTGTGCATTTCATTTTATTGCCTCTTTTTTCACTGTAAGTTTAACCTTTAAGTGCCGAAGTGCCCAGTTTGTGCCAGTCATGAGTAAGGTCGTCGTGGCCAAAGTACCCCGTTTTGTCCAGTCAGGCATTTAAACTCCGCTAGTGGAAGCGCGCGCACACGCCGCTAGTAGAAGTGCATGCACATTCCTAAATATTTATTTTCAAATGTAGTAATTACCAGACAGACTTGAATAAAACCCTAATAGAGGAATTAAAATAATACCTAACAGAACAACAGCAAATAAAAATATATGTATGAGTTATGCCAAAACTTATCCACGATCCAGTAATTTTATTGCAGATTCTGCAGATAGGTATTGTGACATGCTGAACCCTACCTCTCCAGCTGCACGTAGCGGTAACATAGCGCTCGCGCAATAGGCGAGTAATCACCCCGCATCCTGATAGCTATGCAACGCACAACGCGCGGTGACGTCACGAGCGGAGCCGAAGTGAGCCGAGCGGAGCCGACGTTAGCCGAGTCCCCGCGACCTTGAAGCTATGCAAAGCGAATCAACAGCGGTGACGTCACCGAGGGATATCGCGGTTGCTAGACAGCAGTCAACAACTCCGGGCAGAATGGCTAGCAACAAGGCACCAGACGACAATTGTCCGATCAAGGCTACATAAGGAGCAGCGAAGGCTATTCACAGTCAGTCAGCGAGTCCTGGAGCTACCGCCGAGTGAGTCCTCGAGCTACCTCNATAACCGCCTAACAGGAACGGACATTTAAACGCAAGGGAGCATCGGGCATTTAAACGAGCACCAGCAGCGGGCATTTAAATAAACTCCGGCCAGCTCAAGTTTACCACAATTTCGAAGTCCGGCGTTTAAAGGTTAATACTGTGTAGGTTTGTCTGCTGGACTGTACTGTACCTGGTTTGTATACAGGTTTTTTCATACACATGACAGATTCATACAGTCAGCACACTCCGTTCCCTAGACATGCCAGGCAACAGTTTATTGTAGATGCTTTGAAAATGTGGTGAAGTTATAATATTTTGGAATGATACTAAATCAAAATTGCATTCATGAAAAAATTAGGAGTTTATTAAACCTGGAGAATGCTTGCTACCATTAAATTCAGAAACTTTTGTTTTCCCATCTACTATGTATATATAAGATGGTGGGGAAAACCAAAAAGAAAGAGACCACTAGGAAGACCAAGATGTAGGTGAGTGGGTAATATTATAATGGTTCTTAGATAGCTAGGATGGGGTGGTATGGACTGGATTGATCTGGCTTAGAATAGGGACTGGTGGAGTGCTCTTGTAAACATGGTAATGAAATATCAGGTTCCTTAAAATGTTTGGAAATTCTTGAGTAGCTGCACAACTGTCAGCTTCTCAAGAATGGCTCAGGTCCATAGTGTTAGTAGTTTACTATCTATGGTCACCAAAAGTTAAACAGTATAAAATTTTAACTTTGCCTGTTGTTTTGTATGGATATAAAGCTTGGTCTCCCATATTAAGGGAAGAATACAGATTAAGGATGTTGAGGACAGAGTATAGAGAAGAATATTTGGCCAAGAAGGAGTTAGTAAAAGGAGGCTATAGAATACTGCATGACGTGGAGCTTCGTAACTTCTCCTCATCAGATATTATTAGGATGATCAAATCAAGAATGAAGAGATGAATGTGGTATGTAGAGAATGTTCATTGACTTGTTCTGCATCTGTAGGCCTTTGGCCGGGTATGGATTTATGGAACGAATAAATATGAATGAATGAAGGAAGGAATTAATATAAACTTTTGTTAAACCCTGATCACAAATGGCACCTCAAGTGCAAAGTTTCATGAGAAGATATTGGTGAAAAGATTGTACTGATGTTTCAGAACAACATATGGTAATGAACCCCTCTAAGCTGACTCAAGAGTTTATTATAGGAAGTGTATAAATGAAGGTTGTATTTATAAGTGCAAAAGCGCTGTGTGTCTGCATATTAGCATGGAAATTATTGATAGAATCTTCAAAGCTTTCATGAGATGTCTGCAAAAATCAACTGTACTGGCCACACAATCAGCAGTGGAGAATGTGTTGAGAAAGAATTTTATGTTTAAGCCATATTGTCTCAAATTTATATAGTAGCTGTCTGAAAATGACAAGATCAAATGGAAAGCAACATGTCCAAGCAATCTGAAGTTTATTAGGTATTTGGTGACTATTTCGTTTTCAGTGATTAAGCTATCATTTATCTTTCTGGAAAAAAATGAAGAATGTTAACTTGTGGAGAACTGATCAGCCCCATGTCATAGCACAAATTATCCACAACTTGCTGAGAGTCAGTGTGTTTTATGGTGTATCAAAGACAAAGTAAGAACCATTCTTCTTTTCACAAGCTATTGTTACTGGTATGGCATACTTAGATATGCTGGAACAATGGTTATTGCCCCAGTAAAAAAAAAGATCTTCTGGAACAACTCCATTTCCAACAGGATAGAGCTCCGCCTCATTTCTATATGGCTGTGACAAACTTCTTTGACAAAAACCTGCCACAGGCTTGGACAGGATGAGTAGGATCAATTCCTTGGCCACATAAATCTCCAGACCCTTCCCCATGCAACTTCTACATATGGGGCTATGTGACAGACTAAGTGTACCAACCTCTGATGCCACAGTCACTTCAAGAGCTTGAAAGTGAATTTCACAGGACATACCAAATATCAACATCCAAAAATGTTACTGTCAAAACTACGATGTTCTCACATCATACAATGCACGCAGTAACAAGAGCAAGACACAACCCAGAACACAATACACAAATGAATGTAGGAAGAATGCTCACATAAAAGAGGACTGGCGTAATTCGCGTGTTTGAGATGCGACATAGGATGAATCCTGAAAAGTTTTAATATTTAGAATTCGTCATATATGATGAATACAGATTTTAGTCATTTTAGAATGAAGACATCATGGCATGCAGTGCAGTAGTTTAACGTGCATAGAGACACCTGAAGATGGCACATTAGTGCTGAAACACATAGTGTAAAAGTGAAGAGTAGGGCGAAGAATTGTATGCACTATAAGATGGTTAACATAAATCATGGACATAATACAGACACCATAAAGAAAAACACACAAATTTTAATTGACGCTACTCAAGAGGTTGGTCTAGAAGAGAAGGCAGAGAAAACTAAATATATGTTGATATCTCGATACCAGAATACAGGGCAAAATCATGACATAAAGATAGCCAACAGATATTTTGAAAATGTGGCACAGTTCAGATATCTGGGAACGACTATAACAAATCAAAACCTGATTCAGGAGGAAATTACAAGGAAATTGAACTTGGGTAATGCTGCTACCATTCAATCCTGAATCCTTTGTCTTCTCGTCTGTAGTCTAAAAACATGAAAATTAGAATATACAAAACTATAATTTGCCTGTGGTTGTGTATGGGTGTGAAACTTGGTCTCTGACATTAAGATGAAAATAGGCTGAGGGTGTTTGAGAACAAGGTGTCGTTTGGACTGAAGAGAGATGAAGTGACAGGAGGTTGGAGAAAAGTGCATAATAAAGAGATTCATAACTTCTACTCTTCTTCAAGTTAGATTCGAATGATCAAGTCAAGGAAGATGAGATCGACAGGGCATGTAGCACGAATGGTAATACGAGGAATGTATGTAGGATATTTGTGGGAAGAGCAGAAGGAAAGAGACCACTGGGAAGACCAAGGCATGGGTGGGTTGACAATATTAAAATTGATCTTAGGGAGATGGGATGATATGGACTGAATTGATCTAGCTCAGGATAGGGTTCATTGGAGGGCTCTTGTGAACATAGTAATGAACATTCAGGTTTCATAAAATCCTGGGAAGTTCTTGAGTAATCTGCACAATTGGTGGCTTCTTAAGAAGGGCTCAGCTCCGTGTGTGAGTGAGTGTGTGATGCCCGGTGTCGAAGAATCACAGTTGTGACATACATGGAAAGAACTGGAATACTGCATTGACGTTTGCAAAGTAACTAATGGAGCATCTATCAAATATCTATACATACGCTGCATCATGAGTTTCCACACTGTCTGCAAGATGTTCCATGTTTATATCCATAACCATTTAAAAAATACCCTTTTACAGCAGAAGCTTCCAGAATTTCTAAAATATCCTTAATTACCCAATCCACGTACTCCTACATTATAACAAAGGTGTTAATTCTGTTTCTTTTCATCTGAATTGCTTGTACAAAGTAGTGTGTATGTTTACAGGTGTGAAGCTATCTCTGCTAGTGACTATGTTGAATTTTCAAACTTCATGGCACATGATCGCAAGTACTCTCGGAAATGTGGTCAGCTCAAAGAGTTTGATATTGAGTCAGACCGCAAATTCTTCAGGGTCACTTTCCGCTCTAATGACAGACTTGATGGAACAGGCTTCAATGCTACATACCAGTTTCTGGATGAAGTTGATTCGTATACATCTAAGCCTGCCCAAAGTAATCTGTCCCATAAGACAGGTAAGCATCTGAAAATGCAACTACATTTTCATAAAAGATTAACTGACCACTATTTAGCTTCAGTGTCGGTGTTCTATTTGTTTTAAGATCATAAATGGACCAGAATATTAAGGAGCCAGTTTGTGTTCTGACTGTGCTGAACAAGGCAATTCACAGGATGCTTTTTTTAATTTCGCATTCCACAGTTTTCTCTACCAATTGACTTCTATTTGAGAAATATGATAAGATATTTCTTGAAATCCAAACTACAACAACCTTCCAAATTTACAAAATTCTGTAGTATAGTCAATAACACTCTTGCTTCATATTCATATAATTGCTTCAAATATTGGCTAGGAGACTGGCTACCTCACTAAGGATTTTCAAATCCATCTTCACATATATGTTAAATAACTCTCTCTGATGATACATTATTTTTAAATATCAACAGTGGCCCAGGATACTGAGTTCAAGTACATCTATACCTACAGTTACCTATACCCAAGTGGATAGCACTAGGCTTTGTAGGCAAAGGGTTTGAAACTTTGTAGCCAAAATGAAAATTAATTGACTACCAAGAACTAACTCTACAATAATTCTGTCACTACTCTTAACACTTGCTAATTTAGAGTGAAAAATCTTTTCAGTATAGGGAACTCTCATTAAAATTCATTGCTTTAAAGGAACTTCCTAATTACTAGTAAGTAACAATATGAATCTGTCTTCACTATTACAGATTGTGAAGTAGCACACTTCTTACTGATTCTCCTGCTGTGTACTGCCCTGCTGTTGTTCACAACCAGAGGTTGATAGGGAGCTGCCAGTCAGAAGTTTGGATAACTAGCAATACATCGGTGACACATAGGTCAATACTGCACACATCCTATCAGAGAGCATCAGTGTGTTGTTCTGAATATTATTACTATCATAACCATTGGTGAACATGAACTCTGGTAAACTGGACAATCAGTTTCTAATACAAATACAACCATGGACATTAAAAATAATAAAATAATGTTCTTTGTTATTTATACCAGAAGAGATAATATGAAGATTGGCAGTATTGTTGGCATCTTTGTACATATATCTCAACACAAATGTATGCATACAAAACACCTACACTCCTTCTCCAAGTAAACTGTAAATAGCATTATAATTCTACACTAATTTACTCTACAAAAACTAATTTACTGAGAGTTAAATACCTCATTGCTTCCAGTGATATATTAATTGAGAATTCTTGCAATGAACTTAATTTCAGATTTCAGTAATTCTCCTGAAAAAAATTAAACACCTAAAAATCAGATTGATTGTGAAGCTGAGGACTTAATTTCCAATATTAAATGCTTCAAGAAGTCTTTTAGTTTACAAAACGTATGCACCAACAGAATGTGGACTAACTATGTCTATGCACTCTAAGTTGATTCAGATTAGTACCAACTTTTATACAAAGCACAAAGCTGGAAAGAACTTGTGAAGTCACTTTATGTTTGGAAAATGTGGAGAATGCGTTTGTAGCTCTTTCAGGGGAACGTAGCTCCATCATAATCTAATTTTGGTTGTGATGGAGCCCATTTAGGACAATTCAACAAATGAGAAACACAAGAGGTAGCTATGGTTATGTATGTTGATTATTTTGTCATTCCCAAATTAACTGTAGAACTCTTCTAGATAATTTTTGTAGAGTAGCAGATGCCCTTCAATAGAAACACTTGATAGCAGCCAATTGCACAGTTATTTGTTACAATTTTTATGGTGCATCAAGTGCTAATAGTATGTATGACTGACTGGTAGGTGACCTATCACCACCTGTCACACCGTGTTTGATACTGTGTCAGTGTGCAGTCATCAACATATACAATGAATGATTATGCAAATGGCTATAGTTCTATTTTCTTAATGTATATTTCCCACAGCTGAATTATTGACACTATCACTGTGCCAAATGCCAGCTCAGCACATCGTGACACATCATGAATCTAACTTGGTCACATGGAAATAACTATGATATGTTTTTAACAAGTCTGAGATAATAAAACAGTTGCAAACTCCACATGAAGTGTATATTTGACAGAATCACCTGTCCTGATTATTGTGTCATTCTATGAAAAAGAAATATTTGAAATGGCTGATGAAAGTGTTCTCTTCCCTCATGATGTCATCCTTTTCTATTAAATGCATGAAAAATACAGCACAGAATCTATTAATAAAATACTGTCCTCTGGGAAAAAGAAGAATTTTATTATGAGCAGATTTTTGCACAACCAAAACAAACATAAAAATAAAAATAACTTCCTAAAAAACAAAAGAGAATAGGTTGTTACTTCTGTGTCATATTAAACGTGTTTTAATCTAATTACTGAATTTGTCTATTACAGCAACATTATCAATGTCCTGTTCCATAATAAGTTAAAGAAGTTAATCTCAGTCAGTGACAAATCTTGCCACTTTACATTTTTAAAGTTGATTTCTAGCCTACTTACCTTTCTTTGAGGAAAGGAAGTAGACTTAAGACTATAATACTGTCCCTTTGCTCCCTGTTCCATCTTCTGAACCATCTCACTGATTTTCATAAGAGAACCCATCAACCTTATACATTTTAATTTCATAACAAATAATAACAGAATGGGTGCATGAATCTGTGAAACAGGAATGATATTAGCACCACTCAATCTATTGTCCTGAAGTTGTGTATGCTAATAATTCTTCAATGGATATGAAACTACTGTTATGGCAAATTTTTCTGTGGACATAAAACAGTAAGTTGGTGGTTGAAGAAATTTATATTTGGCTTTGGATTTCGACAATCAGTGAACTGATGGAGGTAGGTATTTGAAATCTGGTAAGGAAGCAGATCATAAATATATTTACAAATTCTGTATGAAATATTATTTAAAAGTCAATAATTACAATTATTATGAAGTTGAAGTTAAGTCTGACAAATTTAACAGACATATCCACAGGCCTGTTTACATAACATGTCTCCTGAAAAATATGTTAATGATAAAACTTGCAGCATATTTAGGACTGCAAGCAACAAACATATTGACTCAGGTATCAGCAGCAACAGCTGCAATATGGACAGTCATGATGAGGATAATGACAAAAACAACAACAAATGCAACAACAGCAACAATAATAATACTGTATTGTGGCATCCTGTTGCACATCTCTTATTTATTCCTGTTAGTTATTAGCCATCTTACATGCAACTTGCTTTTTAAAACCTTTAAAATTTTTAAACAATAAAAGAGCAGAGCAGCTCCAACTGACTGGTTAGCACATCAGAGGTTCACAACTAAATACACTGTCACTAGCGATACCCGATCCATTGGGCATTGGTGCTGGCTGTGGTTGGCATTGATTGGCTAGCATTGTGGTAGGCTCCACAAGGGTTAACCTAAGAATTAAAAAACAGTAGAGCATAATTAACATTCTCAGCGGCAGCCACACTACACTGTCACTAGCGATGCCCGATCCATTGGGCATTGGTGCTGGCTGTGGTTGGCATTGATTGGCTAGCACTGTGGTAGGCTCCACAAGGGTTAACTTAAGAATTAAAAAAAAAGTAGAGCATAATTAACATTCTCAGTGGCAGCCACAAGGAGCTTAATTTTAATATGGTAAGTGATATGCAGCATTTAAAACTGAAACAGAGCTATCATAGTCTGCAACAGCATTTCTTTTTATTAATGTAATATGTCAGTTACAATAAAGAGAAGAATTTGTCATTTGCATGGGGGAAATGACGTTAGGGTTTTTCAGAGCTTGACTAGCATCCTTCAACATGAATCTGGAAAAGCATATCCATCTTTCTTCAGAGTGGAGGAGTTGTTATGAAATTCAGTAAGCATATACACATAAGAAACTTAATGTACATGTATGATTAAATTTTGACTTAGGGTTTACTTGCAGTTGAGGTAGAGTGCTATTTCCATTGGAAACATTTTTCTAGAAAACTAATGATACGAAGTTTTTGGAAAGAGAAGCAAGCTACATTTTTGTACCATAATAGATAAAGCAAGCATTATCTGCTGCAGTTATTTTTTGATATGTAATACTGACAATTTAAAGGTACAAGAGAATTTACTTGTAGATTTCATAGAACAAATGGAGCAATGCAGAAACTATTTATGTGAAGTCAATGTCACAAGTCAGTCATTTCGAGATATTTATTGACAAAAATAACTGTGTCTACAATACTTCTGAAAAAACTATATAGTACTGCTGAATATTAGAAATATAAATAATAAAAATGCAGATTTGTAGGCTTTTGATGAAATCGTGTAGTGCAAAACAACAAAAGCTATGTGGCTGGTTAATCCACTGCTTCATGTTCATTCTTCAAAGCATAATCTCAAGGGCATGAAGATAAAATGGAATATACACATTTCACAGAGATACCTTGTGTCACTAACAGTACAAAGTCAGGGTACAACACTCAGATAGTAAAACAAGCCCATATTATCTCCTTGCTTATCTTGTCTCCTCATCCATGTTATTCCATGCTAGATACCCTTGGTACATGATGTAACATCATTAAGCAACCTGAAAGACAAAAAGCTTTGTTTCAGAATGAAAGTTTCAGTCATATATTTATATACTTATTTTAGTACCATGTAGCATTTAATGAGATAGAATAGAATGGTCTCAAATGTTGATCTGGGAGGGATAAAATTTAGGGCAGTCATTTAAAATACTTTCCTGGTTTCATCAAACTAAGTACTCCACTGTTCATAATGTTATATTTTAGTGTCCTGTTGCACTGATTTTCATCCATGATATGTATACAGTGGCTGTCTTGTAGTGCACTCAGTTTCACCTGTCACTTCACAACATGTTTCGCCAACATAGTCCCATCATCAGGTGTCCCAATTATGTTAATCTATTGCATTGCTTGCCCTCATTTGTTTTCACAACACCATTTAAAAAGTATTTAAAAAGTCCGTATTTGTCAATTATGATAAATTTACACTCGCTAAAACTTGTTAAGATAATTCATCTTATTTGTC